>NC_056743.1:1527710822-1527853322 GCF_019279795.1 Protopterus annectens | reverse complement strand
TGGACTTTGTGTAAGATTTATGCAAGGGCTATATTAGAGTATTAGAACTCATTGCCTAGTCGTAATTCTGGACATCTTAAAAGTCATGAATCTGTTCAGAGGTAATTTACAGAGAGAAAAGTAAAATATTAATATATGAGGAAAGATGCAAAGCCATTTCGAATTCTGACTCATTCTAAAATACAAAAATAAAATTAAAACATCCACTGCACTGACAATAATGCCTGTATAAGGCATTATATTTGTTTTCTCATTTGACAGTATTTAAATATTCAACAATTCTTTTTTTTAAATTTCCTGCTGGCCTAGACAATACATAATTCTGAACAGTTACTACAATAAGCTAAATATACTGCCATTTCAGTAACACAGGTATAAAATTCATTATAATGTATTTTTTCACCAGTTACGGGATTCATTATATAACAGTACCAAGTACTTATCTTTATGGGCACCTACTCTATCCTTTTCAAGACAAACCTTTTAAGTTTCGTCCCATATAACGATAAAATTGTTGCCTTTCCCAACTATTTTAAAAATAAAATGATTACTTTCCGGTACTTCCCATTTATTTTGCAATTTTCTATTACGATCTTGTTTATGATATGAAAATTCAGTTCCTAACCTGGCATAACTTATTTCGTCTAAATTTTTATCTTCTAGATCTATACTATATAACACTGGACTATACCTATCCTTTCTATGTAGAGCATCTTCTTACAAAATTTCCCTGTCTTTCTTGGGATAACCACTATTTCTAAAAATTTTTTGTAATTCACCAACATTTTTTATAAGCTCAGTTTCTTCACGACAAATTCTATAAATACATACTGCCTGACTTTTCACAATGTTCAACTTCATATTTCTAGGATGACTACAAAAAAATGCAGCAAGGTACTGCTATAGAAGTCATTCCTATATGATCAACTGGAAGTCTCTTCAGAAACAATTGACTTGTAAACAACAATATCTAAGAAATGTACCTCACTCATCAACAAATTCATGAAAAATATAGATAAAAGTTATTCTAATATACTTTAGACATGTATTACATTTCTTTATTGTCGCTCGTCTGGTCAGGACAAAACAGATGAACATCTGTCTTTTCTGCTCAAGCAGCTTTATTATGTACAAGCACATCAGGATTGAGGCTTAATAACTTTAACTTTGATAAACTTATAAACAAACTAGCTATCACACTCATACATGCTCACACTCTGGCTGCACTCTCAAAATGGCACTGAAGCTAGTATTTGCTTGCAAATGCTTCTTAGAGGTACAACACACACACCATTCTACATCCTCCCTCTTTGTCAAATGAGTCATGCATTATTGACGACATTAATTAACATGCCATTGATAGAAAACAATTCTTTGACATGCAATTATATATACGTATAGACAATTATGTCCAGGTCATTGTGTATTTTACACTAGGTCTGGAAATATGACCAAATTGTTTGACATAGAAATTAGAACTAGGTCTACCAACTGGGACTATCTCTGTTGAATGTTCTACTTTGGGGACATCATGAACATTATCAGGAACAGAAGTAGGAGTTAAGACATGTTCTGCAACAGGAACATTCTCTGGATTGCTCTGAGATCTAGAGTCTGTATCACAGGAGCAATGCTTCAAAATCGATTCTGATACAGGAAGAAGATGTCTGCGATTTCGCCTGTACTCCACACCCTCAGATTCCAGAAAATAGGATCTTGGCTCAGCACATATATCTGTTACTTGACCAATCCAGTCAAAACCTTTCACTGTTTGTATCCTCACTGTCTCTTCTTCTTTCAATGAACGAAGAAATCTGCTCAATTTGTCATAGCTGGACTTCTGGAACTAACACTTTCTGAATAATTGGGCTTTGATTGTTCTGTTATTTTTAGCTTTAGGCCTCAAAAAACTGGAACTAATAGGCAAGGTTGTTCTAGTTTGCCTAGATAGAAGTCTCTGAGCAGGCGAGCCAAGTATATTGTCACGGGGAATGTTTCTGAGATTAAGTAAATTCAAAAAGACATCGGTATTATCATGCTTTGACTTCTCTAATAATTACTTTGCACTCTGTACTGCATGTTCAGCTAGTCCATTTGACTGTGGATATTCTGGACTACTAGTAACATGTACAAAGTCCTATTCTTTTGCAAATTTCTGAAACAACTGACTGGTAAATTGGGTACCATTACCAGAGATAAGCTTCTGTGGACTCCCATGGACTGAAAAATTATGCTTCAACTTGGTGATAACAGCAGTGGCTGTTAGGTTAGGTAGTAAATTGATCTCAAACCAGTTTGAATAAGAGTTTACCAACACTAAATAATGCTGATTGTTCCACTCGAATATATCAGTGGCTACTGTTGACCAAGGTAGTTCAGGAACTTGACTTGGCTGAAGTGGTTTTCTCTGTAAGTGCGGTTTAGTACTATTGCATACTGAACAAGAAGAAAGTACTTTTATCAATATCATTTGATAGACAAGGCCAAAATACTAGTCATCTCACCCTTCTTTTCATACATTCAGAACCTGGACAACTATGGTGCAAATTCTGTATACATTCATATTGTAAGGAAGCAGGAGCAACAATTTTAGGACCTTTGAAAATAATGCCATCTTCCATCAACATCTCATCTCTGTAAGGAAAATAAGTTTGCACTTCAGGCGGTACACTAGATCGCTTCGACGGCCATCCTACATTAATGAAGTAGTTGAACTTTTGCAAAACTGGATGAGTCTTTGTATGATCTCTCAGTTCATCAAGTCTCATGACAGAGAAATTACGCACTTCCATGATATCAAAGTCAAAATTCTCTGCATTAAGCTGTTGTATTCCTGGGTGATCTGGATAAGGTACAGGTCAGGTAAAGAAGTTTGCCTTTTGTATAGATCATTTTGAAGTTGTACATTTGCAATTTGAGCATCATTCTTTGTAATCTCGCTGGAGCTGAATGCACAGGTTTCTTTAAAATAGTGACTAGAGGTTGGGGATCAGTTTCAATCTGAATGTCTTTTCCATAAATATAATCATGAAACTTTGAACATGCAAATACTATTGCCAAAAGTTCTTTCTCAGTTTGAGCATATTGCATTTCCATTTGGGTAAGAGTTCTAGATGCATAAGCTACTGGTCTGCCCTCTTGAAGAATAACTGTGCTAAGACCAAATTTTGAAGCATCAAAGGAAAGAGTTACTGGTTATTGACATCACAGTATCTTAATGTAGGTTGGGTGGCAATTTTCTGCCTAAAGTATTCAAATGCTTTCTGGTGCTGTTTCAACCAAGACCGTGCAACATTTTTGCATGTTAGCTCTCTCAAAGGTGCTGTCAACTCACTAAAGTCTGGCATAAACTTGCATAAATATTTGACCATACCAAGAGAATGTTGTAGAGCTTGAACATTCTTGCTGGCATCTCAAGAATGGCTGCTTGCTTGGACAGGTCTGGTTGCAAGCCAGTGCTAGTACATAAATGACCTACATATGTAACTTTTGGTAGTCTGAATTTGCACTTTAGAGGATTGAACTCAAAGTTCACTTCATGTGCTCTGTTTAGAACTTTCCTAAGGTTTCTGTCATGGTCTACTTCACCACTGCCTCCAACCAATAAATCATCTACTATTATGGCACAAGGATAACGTGGAGAAATTTGCTCCATTGTACGCTGAAAGACTTCATTTGCAGAATTTATTCCAGACGGCATCCTGAGGAATCTATATCTTCCAAACTGGGTACTGAATGTAGTCAGTAGTGAAGATTTGTGCTCCAGCATCACTAGCCAAAATGAACTTTTTGCATCCACAACAGAAAAAACAGTGGCATTCGGTATTAGGGCTGCGACTTCCTCAACTGTATGGATAGGGTGATGTGGTCTCTTTAACACTTTGTTCAAATCTCTTGGGTCAGTGTATATTCTGATTTTGACTGAGCCTTTTTTGTGGGCTGCTACCATGAACGACACCCATTCAGTAGGTTCTGTAAGTGGACAAATTACACCTTGTTGCACCATTTTATCCAACTGAGTTTTAACTTTATCCTGCATAGCTATCAGAACCTTTCTTGCTAGTCTGATCACTCGACTGACTTCTGGATCTAACTTCATAGAATACACAACTGGAAGTTTGCCTGACTTGTCATCAAAAACATCAGCATACTCTGAGAAAATAGCTTTAGTAGAATTAGAAATAGGATATGAGCTTATATGATGAACTTCTTTGGTAAAGGAAAGCAGATTCATTCTCAAACTGTTTCTGAGACTCAGTAATGACTGCACAGGTCTTTGGACTACATAGAACAGTAAGCTGTAACAGTTCCTAACCACATAACATGACAGCACTACTGAGCCTTCAGTTTGAATTTCTTCACCTCCATAAGCAAGAAGTTTCGCACAACTGGCCATATTAATTTGCTCACCAGCTCTCACCTTAGCAAATGTGCCTACTGACATAACATTTCACTTTGAACCAGTGTCTACTTTGAGCTCGGTGGAGTTACCATTGATCTGGACAGTACAAAGCACTTCATTCTTTGTTAATAAATCTACTTCATCAATCTTTTCAACAATTACTGATACATCATCTATGTAGAAAGTAGGGTTGCATCTCTCTATATGATCAACTTGCTTTTTTAAGTGGCCCGTTTTTATAACTGTGTGAGGGTTACTTGATTTGCAAAACTTTTGAAAATTGTTCCATTTTTTACACTTGTGGCATTGCTGACTAAATGCTAAGCACCTTTCTCTTTTAGACTCATGATTGGCACCACAATTGAGACAGTTAACAATAAAACTTGATTTGGGTTTTGCTGGCATCCTTGTACTGCACTGCTCACGTCCTTTTCACTGAACTAGTCTTAGAACTTGCTGGAAAACTATGGGTTTTACCTGTCACACCCGCAGGGGTTACAGTTGCCATGTGCTTAGGCTTGCTTCTGCCAACCACATGTTGTATGATGTCTACATTTGCTCTTGAGCCTGCTGAAACCATGCTCTTATTATTTGCAAGCATACTTGTGTGCCTTTCTGTAACTTCATGGATTTGACAAATCTCAATAGCTTTGCTCAGCATTAAATCACTGTCACAAAGCAAAATCTCTCTTACTGCAGCACTGTTAATACCACCTACAAGCCTGTCCTTTATTAACTCATCTGTTAAATCACCAAACCTACACATTTAGCATTGTTTCTTAGGTCAGTAATATAAGCTGCAAAAGTTTCTCCTAGCTTTTGATCTCTTGTGTAAAACAAATGCCTCTCTAGTGTAACATTTGTCTGGGGGTTGCACATTTCCCTGAATTTGCATTTCAAACACTCGGGGTCCTCCCTTGATTCAGCCTGTACAACAATATGATGGTTTTCCCCTTCTCCTTCATATACTACTGGTACCTATACAAATGAACGTTGTCTTTCAATGGCCTCTGACTTAGCTAGATTTAGCAAAATAAATGCCCTGGTGCATGCATCTTTGCCAGAATAAGCTGCTTGTATAAAAATATTGTACTCTTGCTCAAATATTCTCCAGTTTTCTGCAATATTCTGATCAAATACAAGTGGACCTGGTCTGCGAAATGTCTCTGCCATATATACACATACCAGTGAAGGCTTTTGCAAGTATGAGCGAACACACACACATATACATATGCCAGAAATTTATGCTAGTATTTGTAACTATCCCCAATAGCAGAACAAGCCTCTGAATAACTGAACTTTGTGAAATAAGTCTCCTGGGCACAAGAATACTCTTGAAATCACTCTACTGTAAGAAATCACCTTTTATAAGTATAAGAAACATTTCAAAATAACTGCACTGTGTGAATAAACTGGGCAGAAGAAGCTCAAAGTAAGAAACATTTCGAAGTAACTGCACTTTGCGAATAAACAGTACACAGCACATTGAAACTTTCCCAAAATGGCTGTACTTTGCTAAATAACTCTGGACAGTATAAGAAACACTCTGTAATGGTGGCACTCTATGAATAGACACACCTAGCACAAGATACTTTTTGAAATGGCTGTATTTTGACTGCACTTTACGAAATAGTTGCAATTTGCATACAAATACACTCTTCAGAATAAATGCATAGTAACAAACATACTTCTACACACTTTGAGCTACTTTGAATAACTCTAGTTATGCCCTTAATATCTTCAATCAATGTGAAATAGTAGTTTATGCCAAAACACAGTAGTTTGCTAAAAAAACATGTAGTCGCCTTGCCTTATTTATGCTTAATGTGCCTCTTTTGCCCTTTTATCATATTTGTTTTACTTGTTTAATTTCCTTTCATGCCCATTATACTTTTCTTGTGCTCGTTTTAATCGATCATGCTTGTTTTAATTTAAACATGCTCATTTTGCAATTCCGAGGTAATTCCAAACCCCTTATGTGCTTTTCTGATAATCGTTTTATCAAATACCTTAACTTTAAACATTTTGTTTAATTAATAAACTTTTTTGTCCTTCTCATTTGCTTAATAATGCATTCCGTGCCCTTGTAATGCTCCGTTTTATCTTTTTGACAAAATAAATAATTTCTGCAAGTTTTCATTACCTTTAGTTTGTTTCTAGCCCTATGTTTGTACTCAGTTCACTTAGCTTACCTTCAGTGTTAACTCTGCACCTTGTAGCTCTGAAAAGCTGTCTCTGAAATCCCGGGTCTGATACCATGTCACTCATCTGGTCAGGATAAAACAGACGAACATCTGTGGGTTCTGTTCAAACAGTTTTGTTATGTACAAACACATCAGGATTGAGGCTTAATAACTTTAACTTTGATAAACTTATAAACAAACTATCACACTCAAATATGCTCACACTCTGGCTGCACTCTTAAAATGGCACTGAAGCTAGCATGTGTTTCCTATTTATATGCACACGCTGTCCTTGAAGATGCTTCTTAAAGGTACAACACACACAGTATTGTACAATTATCTCTTCGAATTAAAAATATCATCAATAAATCTCAACACAATATCAAACCATTACATTTAGAATTCTATACATATTTATCTTCACATACAGCCATTAATAGACTGGTAAAGGTCAGTGTTATGCATGCTTCCATGGCTTCTCATAAGCTTTGTTAAAACACAAGACTTTGAAATATGAAATAATTATTTTCCTAGTTCAAACAAAAAATTGCTTATACCGTTGATGTCACTTACATTCAACTACTTACTATATCTGATAAACTCTACAATTTCCTATATCCCATCTGCTGGGGTATCATCAATACAATATCAAATATTACAAAAACACAAATGGGACAGTAATAACCCTTCTTATTTAACAAGAACATCATATTAATCTTTAATATACAATGGAATCTTAACCATTTTTTTTTTGTTATGACATCTTTTCCATTACCAATGCTAACAGATCAATTTTAGAACCAGCAGATGTTATAATGGGACAAAATGGAATACACTTATTCAGATTATTACTAGCATGAATAGTTTGGAAATATCATTTTTTAAAATAACAGGATCCTTCACCTGACAGAATTAAATATTTCATTAGTTATGATCATATTTTGATACATTCCTAATAATACTCTATCAATTTATCTTCACTCAGCATGATATCTTAGTCACTTCATCAAAACTTTCATCATTTTTCAACATTATTAACATATTCAATCGGTATTCATCACTATCCTTGACAATTACAGTACCCCTTTACTGGCTTTTATATAATGCCTACTAGTATCTGTAATCATCTTTCACAATACTTCCCATTCTATGTTCAAAAAAACTATAAAACTTTTTTTCTTTTTACCATACAACTTCACAATATCATCCTCACACAACTTTTCATAAGTAATAGTGGATGCAAAACTTGATTAAAAAACATTTGGTTTAGAAACCTCAGTATCACACTATCACTTTCTTTACTTTTTCATGTAACACTTAAATTCAGTTATTAAATTCAGTTATTAAATTCAGTTGTCGCACATTTTCACGTCTTGTATTGCATTGACAACAGTAGCCTTTTATCTTGACATAGAAGTCATAACTTCTTTTAAAATGGAAGTCTCAATATCATTCAAAGGTTTCCTCACCAAATTTAAATTTTAAACTCAGTCACGTTGTCGTTTATACAAACATCATTGTCTTATTACCTGTAGTACTTTTTGCCCTTCAAGTTGAATGTTCAGTCAAACGTATTTTATCTTTCTGGCTGATTCTCATTGTTCTAACTTCTTCTTCTTTGGTCATAATTATGGCTGCTAAAATAATAAGGAGCACTTGTCTGCTGTTCTTGAATCTAATGATTTCTCAACCAGCAGTGGCCTTTCAGCTGATAACTCATTCTGTTAACCCCCCTTCCCCACACTAGTTGAAATTCTTTGTCATCATTGGCCTTCTAAATGTCTTTTTTTTAGCCAATCACATGGAGCACCTTGGTACTGTATTGACTGCCAGTGCTGGACTGTCTAAAACATGTCTTGTTTTTCCTCTTCTAAAACATCACCATTGTTCATCATGCCTAACTGACACTCCTTCCATTCATTTTAGAAACACCATATGCCCCATCTTCTTTGTGGTCATGAAGAATTTGTTTTATTTTTCATGCTTTCACCACTGACTTGCGGTTCTGAACTTTGGCAAGCACAGCTTTCGTCTTAGCCCATTAATCACTGGTATTAACATTAACTTTATGCAAGTAACCAAAGTCTCAATGTCCATTTTTAAAATGGGCATTTGTTCATCATTCTATTTCTTCAGTAGTTCCACTAATTTCAGACCTGTATTTTTAAATAATATCACTATTTGTTATACAGTTCAGAGCATTCTTCAGTCCCATTTGGGTTCTTATTTATTCTCAGACCTTTGAAACATATTTCTCTGATAAACATAAAAAATTCATACATTTCATAGTTTTCTTATTTAATTCAGCCAAAGGACATACTCAGTCCCTTAAAATAATTAAATAAAATAACCAATACAGACCATAATACACTTTTTAATTTATCAAAATAAAAAATGGTCATTTTGTTGTATTTTACTTAAGAGATAGCTAGATAGATAGATAGATAGATAGATAGATAGATAGATAGATAGATAGATAGATAGATATGTTTGGATACCCATATTACTTAGTTGTACAATGTGAAGCCCTAAGCAAATAGCAGTCAATTGGTTTCCTTTTGTTCTAGGATTTTCCCTTCATTAATTTAGCCAGACTACCCGGTAACCAAAATGCAAGAAATATAAATAGCATTAAGTAAACAAATGGCTATTATTTGATTTTCTCATTTTAGGGTTGCTCAAAGAGACAGTTCTTTAAAGATGTATTTGATATGATTTCATTTCCTCACCATAATTGTGTTAATATTGCCCTCTCTTATCTTTGTTCCTTGGAGAAAAAGAAGAACAGAATTTTGTACGTCAAATTGCATCATGCTTCTTCTCCAAGTTAGGGGGTGTGTGTGGTGTGGTGTGTGTTGTGTGTTGTGTGTTGTGTGTGACATTAAACATTTCCTAGGAAGGAGGTTCAAATGGTAGCTCCTAGTCCAAATAGGCATTCAATAATTTCCCCTAAACATCCTCTGCTAAAACCTGGATTCTCAGCCATGCATGCATCCACACTACTGTGCTGTGTTTACCTCTCTTCTTCTGGCATCAATGGCATTTTACCAACACTTAATTGTATGTTTCACAGTTTTAATTAAGGGACCATCACACAGCTAGCATAAGGCTATAGTAGCAGTGCCAGTTATACAGAGGCATGAGACTGTTGGCCCCAATTTTGCAAGCTGACGCAGCCTACTTTTAATCTCTTTGGACTTTGTCAGGGATTTTGTAAACCATATCTTTGTTTGAGGATGCCCTCCTAGTATTTAATCATGTGCATCTGGAAGTCAAGGGTTCTAATTAACAATGTAGAAGAGCTGTATTTTTTTCCAAAATTAAACCAACATTCTGCTCTCCTTACTGGGGACAGTGTTGAGTTCTGAAGCTAACCTTGAACCTCTAAATATATATAGCAGTACTACAGCTAGGTACACCACAAAGCTGACTGTTCAAAGCAAACGTATTCATCGGTGAATCTTTATAGTCAAATGGAATGCCTGATCCTTGGACATATAGCCATGCAGTGACAAGGAGGGTGGGCCTTTATGGTGATCTTTCATTAGTCCACTTAATGATGTAAAGTATAGATCTGATGTGGGGTCTCATGGGTCAACAGTCAGAATATCCTACAAAGAAACTCACACATATGATATAGACTGAAAACACATTTGGCCAATGTCTGTCACAACTGTTTGGAAACTGGCATTTGGCAAGGATATTAAAGCAGTTTTATCTAAGGCCTCATCAAGAGTGTAAAACATGATCCCACTGTTTGCCACTAGAAAGGCAATGATGGGAGAGGAAAATGCAAAAGGAGGTGGTTTGTCCAAAGCCAGACAAAACAATGCCCCATTAGGGCCAACGATCTCAAACTTCTGCAGGACCGGCAGTGTTATTACATCCTCATTCTACCTGTCCACTAATTCATTAATTAATAATTTTTTTGGGCTTCTCTCTTTAGTAATGTCTGTGTTCTTTTGTGAGAGATACATTTGGCCTTAAGAATACTGATTTACACTTCACTAGCTGTGGAGGAGTGTCTGCCGCTTGTCATAGCAATACAAGTTTCTTTTGCTCTAAAACAGCATGAATATTGTGGACCCAACAGAGTAGAGTCTTTTTTATTTCATGTACTGCAGTGCTTGTAGAAGGAGAGCTGGCATTTCTCTCCTGGAGAGAACAGGCACTGCAAATGGTGGTCCTTAAGCAAAATCTGTTTTCTGCGGGCACACTAGTCGTCTTTTATGAGAATATCACAGAACGTAAAAAAATCTCAGCAAAATAAATGTGGTGTGTTATTCTGCAACAAGAACAATGCAACTTTACAGCAACTTAGAATAAAGGTTCACAAATTTGGGATATTCATCGTTCACTGACAGTAACCTAGATGGGACCAATGGACGGGTCTATATTAAATCATCAAAACATCTGATCATCACACAGCATTTAATCAGAAATGCCATTTACTGAATTCCCTCTCCCCCCACTAATTATATATATATATATATATATATATACCAACTGGAAGACTGCGCTACAGTGGGGAAGGGCAAATTTCCTGATCCCTACCATAATGCAGTGTCAGTCAGAATGGTTAAATGAACAGTATGTTTGATAAAATGCTGTTCAAAATGCCATGTGATAATCTGTTCTTTCAATGCAATAATAAGGACCCCAATGGACAGATGTTTCAATAGCAGATTGCTTCTTGTGGTAAAAATAAATAAATAAATAGAGATGATTTTGGTTGTTCTCCCTTTTAGCTAAATGGGATGCAAATATCCTGACCGGCAAAGTGGAATTTATTTCTGCCCTAGAGATGTCTGAGATCTCTAGGTATCAGACTGGAGGGGTAGAAGTCAATCTTTGGCCCATTTCCATGAAAAAGAATGATAGTGAAGAAATAAGCTTTATGGTAAGTGTAAAATGTTTTGCTTCATGCAATGTTCTCATCACATAATGAATTAAACAAGATTAGCTACAACATCCAACCATTTTACACTGCTTTGTGAGGGTGTCTATTTCCCTTTTTAATGGTAAGCTAAATAATTGTGCTATTTACTGTCATTTAAGTTGGGAATGTATGGTGAGCATGACTTACCTTCCAAAGGAATACTTTTTTTTCTTTGCACTGTTTTCTCCTCCCCTCATGTCCATCAATCCTTCTTCTCTGCTTACTCAGCAGGCTTGCTCAGGTTCATTCCTGAGAGCCCTATAGCCCATTTCTTTATTTCAAGACAAGAGTTGAGCCCTGGAGAGCAGTGTCATCATCTGTAAAGGTATTTTTCGTCTGTTTTAGTACCTAACTCTATTATGCATGCCCAGTAAGTCATCCCAAGGTTTGGCACACAAAGGGTGTTAGGGACGATATGTTGCTCATTTCCACAAATGTAAATAAACCATTATGTCTGCCCCCCGAAGCCAGCATTCCTGTGTTGTCTCTGGTCTTTACAAAGGAACAATTAGAAGACTTCTGTATGGCTCCCAAGTACACAATAAGGTCCAGAAGGTTTTAGGATGTTTGCTTGGAAGTGTTGCATAGATATTTTTTATACCCAAAGCAGACTTCAGAGAATTTTTGCTCAGGTAGAGAGCAAATGCTAGAGGTGTGATAGAAAAGAGAAGGGTACCTGCGAGGATGTGTTCTGGGAGTGTAATGGGTTGATGAATTTTAAAAACTCCCTACAGAGTTTTTTAATCAGAAATAGTGGGGGAGAAAATTTGTTGTAACTAAGGAAATTATCCTTTTAAGCTAGGACATAGGCTATGAATTGGCTAGATATAGTAAAGACTTAATAAGTTTAATGCTACTTGGGGGACAAAAAACAATTACTAGAAAATGGAAATCACAGTCTAAACCAACTGTAATTAAAGTATTGAATATTGTAAATGAGATAAAAGAACTGAAGGTGGGATTCTTAGGAAAAGGAAATATTAAATTGCATAAACAAAATTGAATATATGGAAACTTTACATGTAAAATATATTCAGGAGAAGACAGATTTAAGGGAAGGAAAGAATTGAACAATTTATGTAATGTTGGAGTAAATTCTAATAGTGAAAAAAGTATATGTGTATACTACATGGAAAAAATTACTATGGTTTGTTTTATTTTATACTAATGTATGTGTACCACCTGTCACTGATTTAGTTGTAATTTAATAAAGAAGCTTATAAAGAAAAGTATCTGAACACATTCTGCCAAATTCAGAAAAAATACTGTAAGGTACACATAAGATGTACACCTCTCAATGACCATTTCTGGCTCAGAGATACAGTACCATGATGGGCCGCTACTGTGGCCTTGTTAAATGCTAATGAGACAGTCTGGAGAAGAATATATGCTAGTTAGCCATGGGCTTTCAATTGGAATTGCCTACAGGAAGGCATTTATACATCCGAGTGTTTGACAGAATCACTCGACTTCACAACTTAGCATGGCTGTTCCTGGCCTAGTTCATCCAACACAGTAGAGGTAAGGGCTGGTGGGGGGGGGGGGGGGGTTAGTGGTCAGGTAGTGTTTGGGGAAGGTGTTTGCAGTAGGAGAGTTAGGCAGGGGGTAAGTAATATGTGTGTCTGTTTTGTGTGTGTGTGTGTGTGTGTGTGTGTGTGTGTGTGTGTGTGTGTGTGTGTGTGTGTGTGTGTGTGTGTGTGTGTGTGTATCGAATGAATGTGTGAAAATCTGTGTGGATGGGTGGGTTAGGGGTGCTGTCATACTTACACACACCCCTAGACTGTGTGTGTGTGTGTGTGTGTGTGTGTGTGTGTGTGTGTGTGTGTGTGTGTGTGGAATGAATGTGTGAAAATCTGTGTGGATGGGTGGGTTAGGGGTGCTGTGATACTTACACACACTCCTAGCCTACTGAGCAAAGTCTGCAACACTGAGTCAGGGGGATCACTAGCCACCAGGGATAACACTTCAGACATGGGTAATGGACCACTAGCCACCAGAAATAACACTTCAGATATGGGTGGGGGAACCAGTAGCCACCAGGGATAACACTTCAGACATGGGTAGTGGAACCGCTAACCATCAGGGATAACTCTGCAAACGTTGGTTGGAGGGATCACTAGTTATCAGGCATAGCCCTTCAGATGTGAGCTGGGGGGAACACTAGACATCAAGAAGTCTACAGACATGGATTGTGAGAAAACGTTGACTCCATTGAGAACTTCTCATGCATTAACAGTACTTAAACATAATGGGGATGGAGGAAACACTAGACACAAAGGAGAACGCTAAAGACATGGATCGGGGGGAATCTGGAGACCAAGGATATTCTATATAGGGTGCCTGAAAGGCACTTAATTAAAAATTAAAAAAAAAAGTTGTTGCACAGAACCATTAGACACCAGGGAACTATTATAAGTAGCATGCCTTTTAGAAACTAAAAGGGATTCCAAACCTGTATTCTCCCAAAAAGAATATTAGTCTTCTGAACCACCATTAGCTAACAGGGATGCAATAAAAAAGTCAACTACAAAGTGGGATTCAAACCCTACATCCTGAAACAGTAAAACAGCATTATCCCACTAACATAGCAAAGACTTTTTTAACATACACTGAGAATATCAGGCATCATTCAATGCCTGCAACAGTTTGAGACATACAAGGAAGAGGAATGGGTAATATTAGGAATATCTCTCAATCTCATAGTGCAATAAATCATGACAGAGCAAAAGTTAATCACAAAAATAATCAAGGCTGGATCTTTTGCACTAGCATGGATTTACTAAAGTATATGCAGTGCGAAACTCTAAAGTCTGGGATACACGACTGACTGAAATCATCCATGATTTAAGACAGCAAGAAAAAGGAAACACTGGAGACCGTCTCACAACACAAAGACAGGTATAAGGTATGTGGTACATGTGTGTGTGTGTGTGTGTGTGTGTGTGTGTGTGTGTGTGTGTGTGTGTGTGTGTGTGTGTGTGTGTGTGTATACTGTATGTAGGAGATTGAATGGGGGTGCCTGTGCTAACACAGTACATCTGCCACCACTGTTAACTACTACAGGAAAGTGCTGATTTGCACTTGAAGTAGTTAACTGTGATTTAGAGGCAGACAGCAGATAATGAGGTCTTCCCTCATTGTGGCTAATGTGGCTTGTAATCAGAAAACTTCACACTGCAGAAAAGGGACCTTTTTACCACAGCCCTTAATGAGAGTGGTGGGGTTCCTTCTGAATGCATGGGTATGTTTTATTGAATGAAGACCCTTTAAGTTTGGTACAACAGTATTACATTTTATAGAAAAAGGAGTGGAGATTTTTTTACACTGTTTAATTTTAAAAGATGTATTACTTAAATACCTGTAAATGTCTTCTTTTACACTCCTCCCATGTTAAAGTACTTATATGCCTAGAGTGCTAGGTGTGACATGGTGTTTACAGTGCACCAGTGTATTGACTATAATGTACAACTAAAATTCAAGAAAAATATTTTGTGGCTGTGTGAGAATAAGCATTTACTTTAATTACATTATTCCTTTTATTGGAAACAGATTTATTTTTTGTGACTTTCGGATGTTTCCATCTTGTACATTTCTAAACAGCATGAGTTGTGGGTATATGCAATCTTACATTTAATGACTTTTACTTAGCAACACAGTGCATCTCTGAATTTATTATGATAGACTTGTTTATAAGCAATCCAATGACAAAGCATGCTGGGTTAAAGTTTATTCCAAGCTATGCAATCCTCTTTATGTGTCTTGTTGAGCAGCACTGCATACTTTTATTTAAAATTGATGGATAGCATCAACGAACCTTTTTCAGCTATGACCATCTTATGCATTGATAGAAAAAAAATTCCAGTGGTTGGAAGATGAGTACATACAGGAGACAGAACACTATATACAAAGAGAATATACAGTTCAGTGTTTAAACCACCATGTCAATGGAACCACAAATTAAGTAGCAGAGGGTGATATACCTATTGATCAAAAACTAAATACAAAGGATCCCTACAAACAATTAAACATATTATTTGCCTAGTGGTGGCCATTCAGACTGGATTTAAACTTTGAAAATATGAGTGAGTTCTGTATAGCGTAGACCAGAGTTCCACAGTGAAGGAAGACTTTGATGAAGCATTCCAATATATAATTAACGAAAATGATCTTTTACAAAAAAGTGTACATGAAGAGTTAAGTTTTATACTTATGGAAGTAGCTCAGGTTCAGACAATGTTCCAGTTAATGAGGTTTGCAGTAAAAGAACAAAAAGCAAAGTGAGCTCTTTCTGTTACTGGTAAGAATATGGTTTAGCAAGGGAAAAGTACAGTTGTATAAGAACTTACCATAATTGTAGATGTCCTACCGATCACTGTTGCAGTATTCCAATACTGTTGGGTTATCTCGCCAAATAACCTGGTAGTCTAGTTAGGATACCACAGTCAAAACCTTCCACAGAGCCATACGTCCAACATATGCCCATGGGCATAAGGGTACATAAGTGTATGTATGAGAGTGAGATACTTAGGCTATCTCAAAGCCAGGACACCTGGAAACACATAAGGAATAGTAACGTAACAGGTGAAAGGAAAAGAAGAGGGAAGACAGAGAATGGCTTCCTTTCAGTCATTAAGAAAACAGAGGACAATGCATTGACAGCAAAAAAGGGGAAGGAAAGCTGAGAAGTAATACAACAGTGATCAGTAGGACATTTACTGTCATGGTAAGTTCAACAGCTGTACTATGTCCTTCCTGAAATCACTGTTGGGTGATTCCCAAAGCCTAATATTTAGAAAGGGTGGATGGCTCAGGCATAGGGAAACTCTCAATTAATCCAGAGAGAACAAATCTGGGAAAGGAGGCTCTGGATCTTGGGAAAGCATCTACACTATCATGTTTTGTGAAAGTGTGCACAGAAGACCACGTGGTTGTTTCTAGAATAGTTCTGAAATCAACTCCCTTGTAACAGATTCCAGAGGAAGCATCTTCTCTAATGGGGCTTTACTTTACCCCAGGGATCACTTTGTGGCTCTGCTTGACAGTGGCACAGGAAAATAATTGTCTTGGGTGGCAAAAGCCAGGGTACCTTTGGCTAGGCTTATATAGGCCCTAGGGCCAATAGCCTAGTACCTACCTATGAACCAGAGAAGGTAAGGATTTATTTTCTATGGTAAAAGTAACAAAAGGAAATTAACTTAGAAATCCAGTTAGCAATCATTTGCTTAGAAACAGGGTTGCTTAACTTGTCCTTCTGGACAGGAATAAACAGCTGGCTGATTTTCCAAATGTCTTTATTGTTATCCAAATAAACTCTGAGCTACCTATACACATCCAGAGAATGAAGAATTTTTCTCACCCTTATTCTGAGCTGAGGGATAGGGAAGAAGGTGGGAAGATTTATGACCTGGGTTTGAGAGACAAGTCTTTGACCACTACAGGCATAAAGAAAGAATTGACCCTCAGAGAAGCCCTGTCCTTATGAAAAATAAGGAAGGGAAAAGAAACCATAAAGGATTGAAGCTCAGAAACCCTTCTAGCAGAAGTAACAGCCATTGGTAGAATGACTTTCCACATACAAAATTTTAGCCACATACAAAATTTTAGAGATGCCGAGGCCACTGGCTCAGAAGGTGGCTTGGTAAGTTTTTCCAAGACAAATTTAGGTTCACACAGACAGGGAATGACCCTCCTAGGTGCATGTAAATTAAGGATGCCTTTGAGAAACCTCAACTGTAGAGAGTAGTGGTGGATCCATAGCCATACATGTAGAAATAGTAGATAAATGAACCTTGATGGAGGAATAGGCTATACCAGCTCTTACAAGCTCTCACAGATAAGAAAAAATATTAAGAATCCCAACTTGAATAGGATTCCGTTTTTTTTTTTTTTTTTTTGACAACAGACAGAAAATCTTTCAATTTGGATATAAAGGACATTCTAGTGGTAGGTTCTCTTGACTTCTTACAGACCTGTAACACATACTCATAAAATTGTCTGAAAGAGATCAGAATTCTGTCATCCACACTATCAGGCTGAGGTAGGAGGATGTGATGAAGTAAATAAAGCATGTTTTGTTTAAGCAAGACCACTCTGTAAGGTAACTTGTGACGATGACTCCTGGTCAGATGACAGAGAAGGGGGAAATGCTACTTGGGCCAAAAGAGACTCACTTACAAGATTTTTGGCTTCTCCCTCTGGATCTTTAACAGAACCTTTGGGATTAGAGGAGGGGGAGGCTTAAAGAAACTCCCATCCAAAGGAAAGGACATCCTAGTGCAAAACAGCTTAAGATGTTTGTTATGAGTGGAGGCAAATAGGTTTATCTGAGGACTACCCCATATGTGAACTATGTTTAAGAATACCTCCTTGTAGCTTTCATAAGTTAGTACTAGGCTAATTGCCTTTGTGAGCCATTGTAAGCCTAGACAATTATCCCTTGTGAGACTCAAACCCTGCACCTTGTGTTTGTAAGGCAAACACCTTAACCATTATGCCACCCTCCCAACCCCAACATGCATTGTTCAACATTCATTCATGAGGGTCTTCCTGGGATCTGCTTAGAAAATCCACCTGGATATTGTCTTGGAAGGGAATGTAAACCACTTGTGGATGTGGGTTTGGCATAATGGTTAAGGTCTTCACTTCATAAATACAATGGTTTGATTCTAACTTCATGTTATCGGCTAGACTTAAAATGGCCCTTCAAGGCAGTTAGCATAGTATTCACCTATGAACCTATGAAAGATTTGTTTTTATGGCCTGTTCCCATGCCAGAAGGGCTGGTGTGCACAGTTGATAAGTCTTGGTGACTCCCCATCCCCACTTGTCAATATATCACATGACTGGTGTTATCTGTGATCCTAAGAGGGCCTGCAGTCTATGACTGAGAGAAAAGTAGCAGGACCTGAATGAGTGCCCTCATTTCCTTTACATTGATGTGTTCTGTCTTTTGTTTTGGGGGTCCATTGCACTGGACTTTTAGGGAATCCATCCATGCCCTCCAAGCTAGGTCCAAAGCATCCATGTGCAGCTCCTGTGAAAAAGCCACTGATTTGAATCGAAGACATGGATTGAGCTTTCCTGAGATATCCATCACTGAAATTCTTTCTTCAGAAAAAGAAGACCTGGGATCAGTGTGTCCAAAGGGTGATAATGTTAGGACTGGAGAGATTTTAGGTACCAGTTCTGCAAAAGGAACCATGGGAATTGATACTGCCATGAAACCCTGATCACATGAGAATTTCCCTTGCAGAACGGAACTGAAGAGGCAGGAGGGACTGAAAGTACATGGAGAGGGACAGGAGACAAAAGCCACCGTGAGACATGTGTATAGCCTGCAGCCTAGAAAGACCAGGTCCTGGATAAGGGGCAAAACAGACTTTTTTCAATTTAAAATAACCCCAGACTCTGTAAAAGGAAGATAGTATAGCTGAGATGTTTTAACAGAATTTCCTAACAGGATGTCTGTATTTGTAGGTTGTCGAGGTATGGGAATATCTGAACTCCCTGAGTTCTACAAAAGACACTAGCTTGAGCTTGGCACTTCGTAAAGGCCCTGGTTGCTGTAGATAACACAAAGAGTACAACAGAGAACCAAAAGTGTGGTGAACAAGTCTAGAATTCTAAAACCTTCCTGTAAGAATGATGAATGGGAATGTGGAGATAAGAATCCTTCAACTTCAAAGATACAACAAAGGCCTATGGAAGAATGTAAGAAAGAATAGTCTGCAGAGACAGCATTTTGAAAGAAGGCACCTTCAGAAAAGTATTGAGATGGGACAAGCTTAGAAGGAGCTGCCATTCTCTTTCTTTTCTGGGTACCAGTCTGGAAGAGAACCCTTTTCCTACATGCTGTAGGGACACAGATTCTATTATACCTTGTTTGTGAGGGCCTTGCAAGATAGGAGGTAAGAGGTGCACATGGATGGGAGGGGGTGGTGAGATACCACTGAAATGTGAAATGTCTTTCCAAGTCATTTTGTAGCCTTGTTGAATAATGGACAGAACCCATTTGTTTGAAGTTATGAGATGCAAAGCATAAAGGGATGAGGTTATTCTTTTTGACAGTTGGAGGGATGGACTGAGATGGAAGGAAGGTGGTAAAAACTAGTCAGGCTGACCTGTACGGAAAAGGAGGTTTAACAGACTTGAACTCTTTGGTAGTTTTATCCTGAAGTCCTTTTCTAGGCATTTTTCCATCCCTCTATGTGGACTTATGGTGACTGAAAGAAAAGGAAGTGGGCTTAGATGGGTAATTCCTCTAACACCTGGAAAGAGAGATGATGATTTGTTTGAAATCTTGCATTATTTTCCTTTGTTCTTGCAAGGATTTAAACAAGTTTGCAACCTTATAACCAAAGAGATCCCAATTAAGAAGAGATTCCAAAAGTTTTTGCAGTAAAAACCAAACGGTGCTGGCAAGAGTTACCTCCAACAACAATAAAATGAACAGTAAAAAACAAAGCAGGAGGTGGCAGCCATGGCTATGTAGAATATAGAAAATAATTACTAATAAAGCTGTTATTCTACATAGCCGTGGCTGCTACCTCCTGCTTTGTTTTTTACTGTTCGTTCCAAAAGTTTTGCTTTAATGTCCTCAGGAATGGAATGAGAACAAAGCCATGCAAATATTCTGATGACAAACTCAGTCGTATCTGCTCTGGATCATCAGATGAAGCCTCACCCACTGCACTTAATACTATGTCTTGCTATCTGCATAGCTTGACCCACTATGGAAATATCCTGTTGTTTTATTTCACCACTTCAAGGGTAGACAGAGTTTTGTTCAAATATTTAGTCATTTGTGTTTGGTAATTCAAAGCTCTGAAGGATAAAGTGGAAGAGGTGTAAACTTTTTTTACATATCTGTCCATGGCTCTATTATCTGTCTGAGGGTAGGGCATTAGCAGCAGGTAAAAGTTTGGAGGATTTGTCTCTGGAAATAGAAAAGGCAGAGAGATCTGCCAAATTATTTTTATATAAGATTTTTAGGTCTTTAGGCACTTTATAGAACCTACCAGTTCTCTTAAGGGCTGGAAGTTGAGAGACAGGCAAAGTAGAAGTGGATGCAAATGCATTCAGGAAACCATCCAAAACAGGAGGAACAGAATGGGGAAACAACCTTCAATAAATTGTGATATATTTTCTACACATCAGATGCCCTTCTGAATTCCCACTCAGAATTCTGCATCATTTTTGTGATAGTTTCTCCAAAAGAGATTTCCTAAACAGGTGAGTCAGGAGATAAAATATCATCATCATCTGAATCCATTCTGCCTGGAGAGTGAATATGAGATGAGTAGGCCAGGGAATGTTCATTCAAATCAGAATCTGCCTCATCATCCTCAGAAGAGGGCTCATGTTGTAACTTCTGAGGGATAAAGAGTGAAGGTGCAGACGACAGAAAAGAAGGAGGATTCAGAGCCAAAATGCTCTTTAAACAGGCCTTGGAAAAATGCCATCCATTCTTTTTCCTGAGATGCCTGAGAAGGAGAAACATTTTTTATCTTCTTCTTCTTGGGAGTGATGTCTGTTTTAACAAAATACTGCAGATCTGACCCTTGGAGAACTTCTTTCAAAGACCCAGATACCTCTTCCCAAATAAGTATTTGAGGAATTCCTCTAGTCCATCCAAAATTCTAAGCTTAGATTCCCCCTTCTCCACAGTATCAGTTTGGTCAGTTGTATAAGATATGAGAGAGTCAGGTGGCATGCTGGCCCCTGGCAGGGTCACAATAGTGAGAGCCAGAGAAATTATCAAACATACAACAGACTTTTGCAAAGCCTCAGCTGGTACATCTGAGTCTGACTGGGCAGACGATGGTTAAGGCCTAGGCCATTTGAATTTTTCTTTTTTCTTTTTTTTTTTTTTTGGAATGAGTATGACATCAGATGCTGAAGTTTCTGCCATTTTAGACAGGCTTAGGCACTTTAAGCACTGAGTCCCTAAATAGGTATTAAGAGAGAAAAGATGCATATGTAGAATTTTAGGTACAAATGACTGGCAAAGCTGGAAATTCTTACAGTAGTGTTCTGCTCCAAGACAAAAAGACACTGGGAATGGAGATCTTTATAAGGAATCTGTCTGCCACAATCACTGTTCCCCCTCTTAACTGACATATACAGATTAAAACAGCAAAGTACAAAACAAAGAAGGTTCCGAATGGGGCACTTCTCTGAGTTAGTGAAGGTAAGGGTGATACTAATGACCACAGGTAGAACTGAACGACAGATGCAAGACCTGCTTTTGGACTAACAGTGCAATAGTCTGTGGATCTCATGCTCGTACATCTGTTTATGTACCCTTATGATCATGGGCTTAGGTCATACATCGGATATATTTCTCTATGGAAGGTTTTGGCTTTGGTACCCGGGCCAGACGTCCCGGTTGTTTGGTGAGATAACCCTACAGTATTTGAATACTGCAACAGTATTCTAAATAAGGCTATCACAATGGCATTCTGAATGAGGAGATTGCACCTTATACCTACAAATCTTACTTTTGACAACCTGAAGCCTAATGCATTTGGTATAACAGCTAGAAGTGACCAATGGTATGCCATAGACCATGATAGTGAGGTGTACTCATTTTTAAATGGTGCTTCTAGCATTGAGAGTTAGATGCTCAATTCTGTGACATAATACTAGATGCCCAAGATGGCTGTACACTTCATGTCTGCCAGTGTGAAAACAAAAACTAAAAAAAGGAGTGCCATTGAATCTGTTGTTTGGTTAAAATTAAGTTACTGGCTAGCACATACACTGCCTGGATGTCAGCAAAGAAGAAATTTGGAAAACATGAAAAGTATATCAACCATAAAAGGTAAAGGGAAAACAACATCTAGGAATGATTCTGCTTCTGTTCAGCAAAAAGCAGTTAAAGATTCAGCATCTGTTCAAAAAAATGGCTTTTGGTAATTTAGGGGAAAAATAAATCACATGTACTCAGAGGTGATTAAATTGAATGAAACATTGAAGGAATATATCAACACCAAATAACAAAAGGCTGGAAAACTAGAAAAATCTTTGATAAGCTATTCAGATGAACTAATAAAACTGCAAAAATCAAAGGTTGAAATGAAGAAAAAGGTATCTGACAATGAGGCTTCTCAAGACGAGCTGTTTCAAAAAATAGTAGAGTTATAAGACAGAGCATGCAGAGGTTTTCTGCTGCACCAGAGAAACTGGAAGGAACAGCCTCTATTCATTTTTATGAAAGTTCAAATAAGCAACTGGACTGATGTTCCACACCAGAATTTGTTAATTGAAAGGGCAGATTGAGTGTGTGCTCCAAACCTGGCCATGAGAAAGGAGCCAAGACCTACATTAATAAAGATGCAATCATGCCAGCAGAAAGAGCTGCAACTGCCAAAACTGTGGCAGAAGGGCAAATTATAAAAACAGCAGACAGCAGAGTTTTTGTAGAAAATTGTTATTCACTGCACACAAGGCAGAAGAGAAGCAAATTTATGCCAGCAATCAGAGAATGTCAAGAGGTAGGTGCGAGATTCAAGCTGCTGTATCCAGCTGTCTTCATATTACTATTTCCTGGAGAATCAAAGACATTTTTGGGTACAGAACAGGCTAAGGAGGAAATAAAACAGAACAGGCTAAGGAGGAAATAAAAAAGTACATCCAACAAAAAGTGAGCCAGTAAGCAAATGGGGAAAATGATTAACAGACATAAAAAAGCACAGGAATTGACTAAAAGAATCAAAAGTAACTTGGACTTGATGTAAATTTGAGTGTTGGGAGACTGAAATGGTCATGTGGAAGACTGACAGCACTGAAGTTAGTGAATGAATGTGAGATTCTAAAGCATCAATTACATTTGTGAAGTACAGCTTTGCAAATAAAAGTAACTGAGAAATGACTGAACTTTTGTTGACTTTGTTAACCTTGCTGGTGGGCTGTAAAGCATATACTCCACATTATGTCTTTAAGGTTTAGAATGACTCTAAAGGGAAAAAAGAAGTAACTTTTTTATCCTTATTAGTATTTGTATGAAGCATTTCATGATGTAAACCACGTTATATATAGTAAAGCAGTTTTGTGTAGTGTGTAGTCAAGGGTATTTTAAATTTGGGAGAAGTATTTTCAGTAACTGTTGCATGTGTTAAAGCTATTACAGTAAAGTATTTTTGTTCTAAGAAATATAAGCTTTACAGTATAACAAGAGACAAAAGGCTGGACAAAAGCAAGTTTAATGTTAATATGATATTATCTTGGGCTGCTGTGGTGGGGTGAGCTGTGAATGTGCACTGATTACATTGCAAGCAGAATTAAGATATTTTCTATTATTTTTACAAGGATGTATGCATAAATTAATGCCCTTGGCTTAAGCTATAAACAAGTGTTTTTGTAAGCAAGTAGGTTTTAAAAATAAGAAAAAATGATGAAAGTCATGAAAAATACCAAGTTTCTTATATCTGTAAAGATATTAGCTTATTTTTCCAT
This sequence comes from Protopterus annectens, assembly GCF_019279795.1. Classification (NCBI taxonomy): domain Eukaryota; kingdom Metazoa; phylum Chordata; order Ceratodontiformes; family Protopteridae; genus Protopterus; species Protopterus annectens. The sequence goes on along the minus strand of NC_056743.1, from coordinate 1,527,829,342 downwards.
TAGAACATATTCAGAGGGAGTCGATGTCTGCAGCTGAAGAAGGCAGCTGTACATTCTGTTCTGAGTGAAATTTACAAAGAGTCATTAATGAGCACTTTTACATAGAGACAGCTGTCTGTAGTTGCAAGCAATTAATTTTGAGAGTGCAGAGCATTCTTTGCTGATGGAAATGCAACATTTCAAGATACAATGGCAAGCAATCCAATGAAAAAGAAAGTCTGAAACTATGGGAAGTGAATAAGAGATAGCAGCCTCAATATTTTAATGCATTTAAAAGAACCATGTGCAATTTAGTTTTATTTAAAGATAGCTAATGCACTTTTTCTTAAGGTTAATAGTTGATGTTTTCTGAAAACATGCAAGCTGTGTTTATACATCTGGGAGGGAAATAGAAATAAGAAAACAAATAGACAGCAATCAGTTTAAGTAGGAATATAGGCTGTATCTGCATACCATAACAAGGGTAGTCTTCATTTTTAGGTTATGTAATGCCTATGGATGAAGCTGTCAATTTAGTGCAATTGTTCCTATCTGGATGGTTAAACTTATTATTGTTTAATATGTACATAGATTTTTTGTGTGTTTGTTTAAACAATGAGGGTGTTCTGAAAATGTGTTTAGTTCTTTTTTTTTCTTTTGTTAGAGGGTTTTCATTAAAAACAGAAATCCTAAAAAATGTGACATAGGTTCAACTGGAGATGAGAAGAAGTAAGTGTATAACAGATCAGCCTGTCAAATGTTAGTGTGTGCATGTAACACTAAAGTTGGAAATACGCATTCAAAAAACTGTCGGGTATAACGGGTGGAAACAATGGCTTTTTATTGTAATGGCCATCCTATCCATATTATCTTGGAACATAAATGGCCTTACAGGTATAGACAAAAAGGAAAGAGTAATGACTTATATTACAAAATGCAGAGTGCAAATAGTAATACTGCAGGAGACACATTTAGAAAGAAATGAGCATGTGAATTTGACAAAAATGGATTTCAGGATGGATATTCAGTAGACTATCAGGGATAAAGGAAAAGAGGAGTATTTATAGTAAGGGCTAGACAGGCTCCAATAGTGATAGAATAGGGAAAAAATACAAGGGGCATTAGGCAGTGGAGGAAGATTATGTTGGAGAGTATTTATATTCCACCAATTGCTTTTAGGAAGCTTAAGAAAATTTTGGGAGGAAAACGTCAGCCTTCAGCAGGGAATATTATGTATAAGTGGGAATTGGAACTTAATTTGCAATAGTGAAAATGTAACAGAAGACCTGGAAGGGAAAATATAACAAAAAGGGTAGATTTCTGAAGAAATTTATGAAAATATTTGGTACGGAAGATGTGAATTTAGTAGTAGGAACTCAGACAAACTTTACATATTATTTCAGAAGGTAAAATAACTGGGCTGGACAAGATAGAAATTATATTTCACAGAAACATTTGCATTTAACTGAAAGTTTCAACCACAGTGACTATTTCAGATCATGCACCAATAACAACTAAGATAAAAATGCAGGGCAGTGAAGTGAAAATGAGACACTGGCACTTTCCCACCTACCTGTTAAAAAGACAGGACTTTAATGAATTGGTAGTGAAAATTCTTCAAGAGTTATTAGGGAAGACAGAAATATCTTCAGAAGTTATAGCTAGTGAGTAGGATAAAATGAAAATGGAGTATAAAAATATGGTAGAAATAAAAGAGAAAGAGAGATGATTAAGAAGAAATAGGAATTAATTAGAAAAACTCCAAGGAAAGGGTGCCACAGAACCAGGAACCAATAAAACCACAACAGGCACCCAAAGAGGCAGAAGGTAATAATAAAACATGAGCCTGTAGGTGTAAGCAGCAGCAGGTTTAATCACATAAACGCCACACAATACAAAGCGTTTTCATCCACCAGACTTCCTCAGATGTAAAATGAAAGAATGAAGACTGTGCCTGCTTATATACCCCTCCCAATCTAATTAGTAGTTAAAACAATTGTTTAATTGACATCAATTAAATCCTGTAACTAAAATATTCATGACAACCTTTTCCACAAATACAGATGAAAGTAGATAAAAACATGCACATTTTTTAAAAGAACTTTAAATATATAAATACTAAAACCATCACAAAGTGTTGGACAGATAAATAAACTTGAATCAAAAACCAACAATAAGAACTTGCAAAACATTGCTGCTGCTTACACCTACTGGCTCGTGTTTTATTATTACCTTCTGCCTCTTTGGGTGCCTGTTGTGGTTTTATTGGTTCCTGGTTCTGTGGCACCCTTTCCTTGGAGTTTTTGGATTACTTGTTACATGGAGGTATCTGAGGCAGAGGCTAGCTTCCAGGATGGGGAAGCAGTTCAAGGTACTGACCTGGATTCGCACCTGTCTCGTGTGGAGGGGCAGCTTACCCAATTGATTTCGCTTATGACTGGTAACTCTCAGTGAGGGAAAGACAATTCTTTTGATATCAACCCTATGAGGCCTACCCACAGGAAGGATTGCATTTCCACTCCTGCATGCAATCAGGAAGCTGATTTGGATCGCAGACAGGCTGATGTGCCTGTAGAGGAAGTAACTGCAACTGCTTCCAGTTTGCCGTCAAGGGGCACTAGAGGTGAGGCTGCATTACAGAAGGGAGCTGCAACTAAATTTTGTTACAATCATTTGGCATTGAATTCCCAGAACCAAGGTCCGAATGGACAGTCCTCCCTTTTAAGGGAACATGGTGTTCAGGGACATGCTCCTGTGGAAATGACTGATAATACGGCTAATGGTGACAATGGAGTGCACGAGTGGACGGACTCTTCCTCTTTGGCTTCATGGCTTGTTAGTTACAAGTCTTTTTCCAGTCACCAAGGTACTGATAATAACTTTATATTTAATGACCGGGATGTTGAGAAAGACAGTGAAGTGTCTTACAGAGCCAATATTAAAAAACTCACTGATTTAATTTACAAACATAAAACTCTGGGTATTGACAATTGTTACTTGCATGATTGTATTAAAAGGGGTATAGTACCCAAAGGATTGCATTTTTATAAGTTTCCAAACAATGTAGTGGAAGGCTCCCCCCTTCACGAAGAATTGTTGAGTATTTTTGACCGTAGTGGTTTTGAAGTCATGAGAGCCCTGATTAAAGAAAATGAAAGGACTATGGGGCAGGTATATCAGGAGATAGAATACATTAATGAAGTAGTGACCAATGATCTTATGTTTTCTGTTGAAAATTAGAGGAGAAAATATTTTATTATTAAGCAACAGGTGGAAGAAAAATGTCATGTTATTTTTAAAAGGAAGTGTGGCAAAATAGATAGGGATTTGAGGGAATACAGACAGAAAAAAGCATACCTGTACCCTAAGAATGACAAATTTGGTCGAAACAATAATTTTTTTGATAAATCTGGACCACAACACAGTACTTATTCCTCTTCTTTTCCACCAGGGGGACACAATGCCTGGGACTCTATGGATCATAGAGAGATGTACAGTGATTCAGGGATGGGGGAACATCAGGATTCAAACCATACTGAATTCCCTGAACTTAGGAGATCAGATAGGTTAAGGCACAAATTCCCTGTGCAGTATTTTTACAGGGGTCCCCCAAACGGCACAAGATAAATAAGAGTGGTAGCCAGGAAGGGGGACTAGCCAACATGTTGGACCAATGGAGTACAGGGAATATTACTGTGGATGGACCATGTCACACCCTACATGACTTTAAAATTTACAATTACAGTAGTGAGGAGATTGACAGGAAACATTTTCTTTTATTTTCAAAAGGTTTTAAATTCATCCCCTCTACAGGGGGTAATTTAGTGGACAGCTTAATAGACTTGAGGATTTTTCTATGGAAAAAGAATTTAGATATTATGTTTCAGGGGCAACAGGATGGTGGTACTAATAGTGGTATTAGAAGACCTAGTACCTATAATCCCCCTATACACCCCCAGCTAAAAAATTTTGAAAGGGAGGTCGAAGAAGAAATCAGGAATGTTTATAGGGGTGGATGGCATGGTAAATTTAACATGACTAGAGAAGAAAAGGTACTTCTCAAATCCATTCAAGAAAATAGATACCTGAGGGTGATGCAACCCAATAAAGGTGGAGGGGTGGTCTTCATGGACAGTATTTTGTATTCCAATAAGATGATGGATATGCTTAATGATACCAGTAGGTATGTTAGGGTATCCAAGAATGAGATTAACGTAGCATACCGTAAGATTGATTTGGTTTTACAGGACATGCTGAATGACAATTTTATAAACCAGGACACTTTTAAGTATCTCAGTGTGGACAGACCCCGTATCCCTGCTATTTTCGGGATACCCAAGGTACATAAAAGTATGGAGGATCCACCCCTGAGACCCATTGTGGCAGCCAATGGCTCTAAAATCCATCTGTTGGCCAAATTTTTGGATATAAAATTGAAAGACATTTGGGTTAGGGCCAATGGTATACTTAAGGACTCCTGGGAATTTTTGAGAAGCATTAATAATAACATGTATTCAGATTCCTTAATATTTGTAACCCTTGATATTCAGGATTTATTTAATGTGATTCCACATTCTACAGGGTCAGAATGGTTCCTGGATGCCATTCACCAACATGGAAAACTTGACCACAATACTTTTCTGGTTTATACAGAGTTGATGGATTTGGTATTGAAACACAACTTTATATTTTTTGAGGGTGAGTTGTTTAAACAGATCCAGGGAGTGGCCATGGGGGCAAGTTGTGCCCCTACTTATGCCAACATTGTGCTCATGGTTTGGGAAGAGAAGTTTGTGTTCCAGTCTGAATATGCACAATATTGGGTATATTACAAACGTTACCTGAATGATATTTGCATTTTTTGGAAAGGTAGTATGGAAAAGTTAACAGAATTCATAGACTATCTAAACCATACCACTAATTTTTTGAAATTTACTTCCCATATTACACATGACTATATGAACTTTCTGGATGTCACTATTAAAAAAGACGTCCTAGGGCAGCAGTTTACATCTAATGTATATAGAAAGGAAACCTTTTCTAACTTGTACCTATATTTCACCAGTTCCCATCCGTTTAAACAGAAGAGAAATATTATCAAGGGACAATTTGTCCGTAGTTGTAGGATGACCTCTTTGGACTCGGACTTCAAAGACGAAAGTCAGAGAGTCAAAGAAATGTTTATATCTAGGAAGTATCCTAACTATTTAATTGATGAGGTTTTGGAGGAAGTAAAGAATGGGAGAAAGGATAGGTTTGCCCCTATTTTGGGAACAGGAGATACCAGTGTGATAGTACCAATAAATGTGCAGAGTACCACACAACTACCAGGGGTGACGTTACCAGGGATGAAATCAAGAAACCTTGGGGGTAACTATGTGATATTTTATAATCAGAATACCTCTAGGGTTAAAAACATTATTACTCAACACTGGAGCAGGTTTAAGTGTTATTCAGAGTTGGATGTTTTGTTTACCAACACCCTAGGATTTACATATAAAAAGGCAGGAACCTCAAGGATTTGCTGGAGTATAATGGTTCTATTGTTTCATGTAAGAAATTGGGAACCTACAAATGTGGGGCATGTGCCCAATGCCCATATATACTTAGACAGGATTCTGTATACATCCTGTCAAGAGACCATCAGATTCAGAGTAGTAGTTTTTCCAACTGTAATAGTGAAGGCTTGATTTATTTGGCCCTATGTAAAACCTGTGGTGCATTTTACATTGGAAAAACCACTCGTAAACTCAAAAGGAGGATTTATGAGCATTTATATGCTATTAGAGTCGAAGATATTAAAAATGCCTTGTTTAAGCATACGCTGACATGTCCCCAAGCAAAATGGGGCTTCTTTGTTGTAGAGAAGGTGCAATGTGATGTGAGGGGGGGCCCATGGGAAAATAGGATAGAGGTGAGAGAAATATTTTGGCAGTTGTTATTGGAAGCCAATAGATTCCCAGGGCTGAATGAATACATATCCATTGCCCCTATTTTAAAAATGAGAGCTGCAAAACTATAAAATAAGTATATATAATGTTTTGCAAGTTCTTTTTGTTGGTTTTTGATTCAAGTTTATTTATCTGTCCAACACATTGTGATGGTTTTAGTATTTATATATTTAAAGTTCTTTTAAAAAATGTGCATGTTTTTATCTACTTTCATCTGTATTTGTGGAAAAGGTTGTCATGAATATTTTAGTTACAGGATTTAATTGGTGTCAATTAAACAATTGTTTTAACTACTAATTAGATTGGGAGGGGTATATAAGCAGACACAGTCTTCATTCTTTCATTTTACATCTGAGGAAGTCTGGTGGACGAAAACGCTTTGTATTTTGTGGCATTTATGTGATTAAACCTGCTGCTGCTTACACCTACAGGCTCCTGTTTTATTATTACCTTCTGCCTCTTTAGGAATTAATTAGAGTGGATGACCAAGACTAAAGTACTGCAGAAAAAGGGGAATCTCACAGAACAAAGAGAGGCTAAAATGTAGAGTACTAAACAGAAAATAAGAGTATCTGGATAATACGCATGAGTTTAAAGATTGCTATTAAGCAAATATTTTTTGTTAATAACACAGGAGCACCAAAACTTTTAGCATAACAACTTAGGTAACAGAAGGTAGAAAGGGTTGTTGCCAAACTGATAAGCCTATAACAAGAAAAATAACCAGATATCCTGTACAGGTATTATAGGTATTCCAAAAAGTTTATGAAAATTTGTATAAAGCAAAGAAATGTGGAAATCAAGAAAGAGTACAAATGGAAATATTTATGGAAGGTTTAATTGTCCAATGTTAGAGGTAGATGAGCATCAACAACTAACAGTTAAGGCAGAAAGGGATGAGATAAAAATGGTGATGTTTAATTAATCTTCAGGATTTTTTTTCTGGAACAAATGGTATTCCTCTTTAAGTTTGGAAGTTAGGAGGGAAAAAACTGATAAGACCTGAAACATTTTGTTTTACAGTAATTTAAAAAGAGGGGAAGCAGCATTTTGGAAGAAAGCTAAGGATGGTAAAGACCCATCAGACTCAGCTTCATACAGACTGAATACACTTTAAAACCACGATCATACAGTGTTTATGTCTGTACTACGATATACATCTATATCTATGTTAAAACAATGGTAAACGTGTTGCCAGAATTGATAGATAAGGATCAAAGTGGTTTTGTGGAGGCGAGACTAACATTTGACAACATTAAAACAACAATGATAATCCACAGGTAAGCAGAATGTAAGAAAATGCAGCTGTTGTTTGGTCAGCAGAGTAAGCTAGGATTTTATGAGTAGGGCAATGGAAGCATTTGCAATCTCTGATATAATAATAAGGTTAATTAGGAGGCAGAAATTAAAGTGAGATGGTTCCTCTCTGATAAGTTGTGTTTGAACAGAGGAACCAGGCAAGGGTGTCCTCTTTCCCCTTTGTTATTTGTTTTATATTAAGAGTCATTACCAAAAAAAATAAGGGACTTGGAAATGCAAGGATATAACTGGTATGGAAATCAAGAAAAGTTGGATTTATTTGCAGATGATATCATTTTTATACCTGATAAATCCAGAAAAGAACATCTTAGTGTTTTGGACATTGTGAGACAGTTTCAAGTCTTTTGTGATATAAAATTAAGGAAGATAAAACAAAGGCTACAGCAATAAATTATGAACCCACACACAAATTGGTTCAGTGATACCCATATTTATGGGGATACAATAAGTTGAAGTATTTAGGAGTACCAATCAAAAAGGCTTCTTTTATGGCAACTAAAGATAAGTGGGAAGAGACTAAACAAAAGACTGAGAAACTGGAAGGTCTTGTTTATGGATACAGATGTGACAACGTGAGGTATTGTCAGCTATGCTAGAAGTTAGGGCAGTGGATGTGCAACATATGCCAGCACAGCTAGCTGAAATTTGGTAAAGAATTATATGTAATTTATATATCAAACTGATTTGTACAGATGCTTGTGCTGAAAATGTATTTGTGAGGTTTGCTTGTGTTGAAAAATGTATCAACAGTGGGCTCTGCTGGAAAGAAAAGAAATATACATGCATATAGTAACTGGTTAAATGTATGCATTGTAACTGTTGAAACAAATATATAGAACAGAGGATACTGGAAGAAAAGAAGTTAATCATAGTCCAGCTGCACCTAACTTTGAAAAAATGTTCTGAAATTAAATTACTGGGCCAAGGCCAGAAATATGCTATCTCACAGTTTTGAATGAAGCCAAAGCATGGACTGTTAGTCTCTGTAGGAAGAAGAGAAGTGTTGAAATTGTTTTACAGCTTTTAGATGCTGCAATAAACCTTAGCAAAGCTTGAGATGCATTGTAACACATATGTGCTAAATCTTGGCAGCTTCTAGTGATGAGGTAGTGTGGGAAACAGAGTCAGATGACAAGATGTGATGTCATTCTGTAATCTAGAACAAAAATCAGGTTTAATGCTAGATGAGACTGAAGTCTCATTGCACTCTGTTTTTGAAACCAGGCATAGAAGGGTCACTCACCTACCTCATCTTGCCTTGCTCTAGTAAGTGAACCAGGGAATAGTTAAGTACTGTTTTTCTGTATTTGTGTGAATCTATTCATCTGTGTTATTTCAATATTTCCTGTGATTGAAACTCTGCTGTTTATTGTAAATAGATATTCTGCATTTTCATATTCTTTTATTACTTATTATTAAATATATTTAAACTTTTCATTGTGGCTGGTCCTTTAGATCATATTTTAACCTTTGAAAGTACTTATATCTATTTGATGACACTCTGTGGCCACTCCAGAAAGCCTAACTGCATTGGCCGCACACACTATCATTTGTATTAATATTAATTTCACTCAGTATAATTGGGTACACTTGTAAGAGCCTTAAAATAGCTGGCTTTGGTGTGTCTGGTGGCAGTGTAACTACCTTATAGTCCAGGCAGAAGGGGGCATAGCAAGCAAGTATGTGTGTTTGAGGATATTCCTGCAGATGTCTTGATAGGGACTGATGTTGATAATGCAGTACCTTGTGTGCATGCAGTTACATGCAGTCAGGCTTGGAGACAGGCATTTGGGGCTGGTAGCCTGTGGGAGACCCAGACAGACCCCACACCTGAAGTCAGGGCTGGTGAGGTATTTCAGGGTGATAACTACTCTGTAGCAGTGATACTGAAGGTGAGCCACAGCTGCTGATAAGTACTGATGTTCCCTTGGACAGAGTGACTGCAAGGGCACAGGTGAGTTGTAGAACCCTGGCTGACAGTGAGACACTGCTGTCAGAGGCTACCATGCTTCCTGTGGAAGGTGAGCTGGGAAGCATTACTGAGGTAGAATTGAGACAGACTCAGCTGTCAGACCCTACACTAAGAGGCTAGAGGGAGGTAGCTAGTGAGGCACCTAATACTCAAGGAAAAGTGGAGTCTGTATAATGGAACAAAGGGTTACTGTATACAGAGTGGACTCCTGAAGGAGGGCTAGAGGGTGAGGTAATACAGCATGTGGTGGTGCCCAGACCCTACCATCTGGCACTTCTAGCCATAGCCCATGACATTCCTTTTGCAGGTCATATGGGCATAAAGCATACCAAGAGACACATTATGCAGAACTTTTACAAATCCGGGATTGCAAGGGATGTAACAGAGTGCTGCAGGATCTGTGAGCAGTGTCAAAAGGAAGGCAAGGCAGGAGACAAGGTCAAGGCATGCCTGTGATTGAGTAGCTGTTTCAGAGGGTAGCTATGGATATTGTGGGGCCTCTGAGTACTCCAAGCTCCACAGGGAATAAGTACATCCTGGTGGTAGTAGATTATGCTACTAGATACCCCGAGGCAGTGGCTCTGCCCTCCGTTGAGGTAGAGAAGGTGGCAAATACTTTGTTAGAGATTTTCAGCAGTGTAGGTTTCCCAAGATAAATGCTAACAGAGGTGTCAATGTCATGTCAGACTTGCTGGCTTGTCTGTGCAAGTGTTGTATGGTGAAGCACCTAAAGGCTGCCACCTACCATCCCCAAACTAATGGTCTTGTGTTGAGGTTAAACTCTACACAAAAGACCATTCTACAGGCATTTGGAGACCAGCTTAAGAGAGAGAGAGAGACAAATAACTGACCCATCTGATGTTTGCATACAGAGAGGTATCCCAGGAATCCACAGGTTTTTCACCCTTTGAATTGTATTAGCATAGTGTGAGAGGGCATTTAGATTTGATTTGTGATGAATGGGAGGGTGAGTGCGAATCCCACAAGGAGTCTGTTATGGCATATGTCCTAAACCTCAGGACAAGGCTTAGGGAGCTTGTGGGCTTGGTCCAGAAGAACCTGACAGGAGCCCAACAGCAGAAAAAAGGTCTGGTATTACAGGAATGCTCAAGGCTGAGAGTATGCTGTGGGACAGCAGGTTATGGTTCTCATCCCTGTCAGACACAATAAGCTGCAGGCAGCTTGGGAAGGACCCTTCAAAGTGGTAAAGAAGGTCAGTGATGTTAATTACATGGTAGAATTGCTAGGCAGGAGACAGGGGCACAAATTGTACCATGTTAGTATGATGAAGCCTTACAATGACAGGGAGGCCCCGGCGATGAGTATTTGCAGTGGGTGGCAGGAGGAATCTGAGGGGGAGTCTATGGGTACATCGAGCCAGCCAGCAAAATGTGAAGTTACTAAAGTGGAGCCTAGGTTTGCAGGCATATGACCTAACAATGCAGCACTGTAGTGGGGTCAGCAATGCCAGTACAGATGGGATTTCAAGACAGGGTATGGGTTAATGTAATCCCAGAAAGACCCACTCCTCTCACGCAATGTTTCTCCTGGATCACTTGAGAATCTAGCTTTGGTCTTCAAAGGGGGGAGAGATATAACAATGTGAGGTATTGCTAGCTATGTCAGAAGTAGGGCAGTGGATATGTAACATATGCCGGCACAGCTAGCTGGAATTTTGCAAAGAATTATATATCATTTGTATATCAAACTGATTTGTACAGATGCTTGTGCTGAAAATGTGTTTGTGAGGTTTGATTGTGTTGAAAATGTATCAACAGTGGGTCCTGCCGGGCAGAAAAGAAAGATACACGAAGGTAGTACAGTGGATATAAAAAGTTTATACACCCCTGTTAAAATGACAGGTTTTTGTGATATAAAGAAATGAAACCACAATAAATAATTTCAAAACTTTTCCCACCTTTAATGTGACCTATAACCTGTACAATTCAATTGAAAAACAAATCTTGTTAGGGGGAAAAAAAGATAAAAAAAATGTACAATAAGTTGGTTGCATAAATATGCACACCTTGGAACTAATACTTTGTTGAAACACCATTTGATTTAATTACAGCATTCAATATTCTTGGTTAGGAGTCTATCAGCATGGCACATCTTGACTTGGCAATATTTGCCCACTCTTCTTTTCAAAAGTGCTCCAAATCTGTCAGATTGTGAGGGCATCTCTTGTGCCCAGCCCTCTTCAGGTCATCCCACATATTTTCTATTGGATTTAGGTCTGGGCCATTCCAAACCTTTACTTTTTTTCTGCTGAAGCCATTCTTTTGTTGATTTGGATGTACACTTGGGGTCATTATCAGGTTGAAAGGTGAAATTCCTGAAAGTTTTGGGGCAAAAGTGACTGGTATTTGGAACTGTTGATAATTCTCTCCACCTTGACTAAAGCACCAGTTCCAGCCAAAGAAAAGCAACCCTAAAGCATGATACTGCCACCATCATGCTTCACCGTGAGGATGGTGTTCTTTTGGTGATGTGAAGTGTTGTTTTTCCGCCAAACATACCTCTTGGAAATTGTGGCTAAAAAGTTCAACCTTGGTCTCATCAGACCATAACACATTTTCCCACATGCTTTTAGGAGACAATGTATTGTTTTGCAAATTTTAGCTGGTCCTGGATGTTTTTCTGTGTAAGAAAAGGCTTTTGTCTTGCAACCCTACTCCATAGCCCAGACATATGGAGAATATGACAGATTGTTGTCACATGTAGTACACAACCAGTACTTGCCAGAAATTCCTGAAGCTCCTTCAGTGTTGCTGTAGGTCTCTTGGCAGCCTCCCTGACCAGTTTTTGTTTTGTCTTTTCATCAGTTTTGGAGGGACATGCAGTTCTTTGCAACGTCACTGTTGTCCCATATTTTCTCCACTTTTTCATGACTGTCTTCACTGTGTTCTATGGTATATCCAAAGGTGTGGAAATTGTTTTGTACCCTTCTCCTCACTGATACCTTAGCAAAATGAGATCCCTTTGATGCTTTGTAAGCTCTCTGTGAACCATGGCTTTTGCTGTAGCAGGCAACTAATTACATGTCCGAAAAATCCTACTAGGACAGCTGAACTTTACTTGGGGTTAATCAGAGTCTCTTTAATTGACGGCAGGTGTTTACCCAAGAAGACTGAATGTTGAAATTAAATCAAAAGGTGCTTCAACAAAGTATTAGTTAAAGGGTGTGCACACTTATGCAATAAGCTTATTGTACATTTTTTTATTTTTTATATTTTTTCCCTAACAGATTTGTTTGTTTTTCCAATTGAATTGTACAGGTTATAGGTCACATTAAAGGTGGGAAAAGTTTTGAAATGATTTATTGTGGTGTCATTTTTTTATATCACAAAAACCTGGCATTTATACAGAGGTGTGTAAACTTTTTATATGCACTGTAACTGATGAAATGCATGCATTGTAACTGTTGAAATTAATATATTGTAACAGAGGATACTGGGAGAGAAGAGATTAATTACAGTCCAGTTGCAGCTAACTTTGAAAAATGTTCTGAAATTAAATTACTGGACCTAGGCCATAAAGATGCTATCTCACAGTTTTTAATGATGCCAGAGACACGTCTGTAAAAAGCATGGTTTATCTGTAGGAGGAGCAGCAGCATTAAAATTGTTTTACAGCTTCTGGATGCTGCAATAAACTTTAGCAAAGCTTGAAATATGTATTGTAACACATATGTGCTAAATCCAGGCAGCTTCCAGTGATGGGGTAGTGTGGGAAACAGATTCAGATGACCAGATGTGATGTCATTCTGTAATCTAGGACAAAAATGAGGTTTAATACCAGATAAGACTGAAGTCTCATTGCACTCTGTTTTTGGAACCTGACACAGAAGGATCACTCACCTACTTCATCTTGCCTTGCTCTAGTAAGTGAACCAGGGAAAATTCTTTAGATCAGTCAGGAAAATGTAGTGAGAACAGTTAAGTACTTTTCTGTATCTGTGTAAATCTATTTGTCTGCATTAATTTAATATTTCCTGTGATTGAAACTCTGGTGTATATTGTAAATAGATATTCCACATTTTCATGTTCTTTTATTTATTATTAAATATATTTAAACTTTTCATTGTGGCTTGCCCTTTAGATCATATTTTAACTTTTGATAGCACTTATATCAATTTGGTGACAGTCTGTGGCCACTCTTGAAAGCCTTACTACATTGGCCAGACACTATCATTTGTATTAATATTAATTTCACTCGGTACAATTGGGTACCCTTGTAAGAGCCTTAGAGTAGCTGGCTTTGGAATATCTGGTGGCAGTGTAACTATCTTATTGTCTGGGCAGAATGTTACAAAGCTATAAAATCTGTACCAGCCTTTCCCATGTGTGTGTGCGTGCATGTGAAAATCAAATCTCCGTGTGTGTGTGTGTGTGTGTGTGTGTTTGTGTGTGTGTGTGAGCTGCTTAGAGCAGGGACATGAAGCACTGGTTTCACAGTGAGAGTGATGGAGGATGTGGCTTGGACACTCGGCTGAGGACTCACCTCTATAGCTGTGCCAGTGGGGAGTCTTACTGGGGATCTGAACAGAGAGAGAAAATCAGGCCCTGAACTGTGCTCCCTGTGTGCTCGTAAGGGAAATTGTGCTTGATGCAGAGAACTGCATCTGGAAATACTGTGTGTATCCATTTTTGTACCAAATGAATGTCCCTCTCCAGTGCCAGTGGTGAGGATTTGGGCTCCTTGATTACTGGGCCAGTGTGGGGATGTCACAATAGATAGTAAGATGCAAGTAGTGAAAATGTTTTTTGGTTGTTTAATTTTATACAGGACAGGCATATTTTTATAAACCAGAGGAGAAATTGTGGACAATAATCAATAAAGGGTTGAAGGACTTTATCTGGGAGGGAAAGAAGGCAAGAGCTAAGTGGGATAGGCTGACCCTTTCAACAGTACAAGGTGGTTTAGGATTACCTGATTTGAATGGTTATATTAGAGCTACACAGTCATATACATAAGACAAGCTAAGGAGTATAACTCAAAATTGAAGAAATGATGATGAAGCAGGCTAAAGTTCTAGAAATAAAACAGAGTTGGACTTTGGATGCAAGTCCTTAATGGGAATAACAACCATACAGAATATTATATTCAAAAAGTAGCAGAAAGCATTCTAAGACCTAAGCCACCATGAGAATGGAGAAAGAAGATTATGCCAGTAAGGATGACTGTGAGTAGGAGTTCAGAAAATAGACAAGAGGGGGGGGGTTATAATTAACTTGAGAAAACTGGCAAAGTAACCAAGGAATTGGGAGCAAATACTTAGAAAGGGAAAGGTAACTAGAAAGGGAGGTAACAGAGTGGGATGAGGCCAAGGAGACATTTGGACTTCAGACTCGAGACTCCCTTCCCTACCAAGGTTGATATCAGAGTATAGGTACAGGCAAACAGAAAGGGATAGGGGAATCTTAAGTGAAAGACCTGCTCTGGTGGACCTTTAGTCAAATATAGAACAGAAGCTGCTGTTAAAAAATGCATATTTAGTAGGGCATGTAACTATAAAAATCAATCAGATTAGCTTAGAAGAGATTACAAAGAGAAACTGGAAAAGCAATTTACAGAGCAATAGGAGGACATATGTATGGCTCCCAAATATGCAGCAAAGTTCAGAAGGTTTAGAATCTTTACTGGAAGTGTTTGCATAGGTATTTTTATACCCCAAGCAGACTTTATAGTATTTTCCTCAGGTAGATAGCAAATGCTGGAGGTGTGACGGGGTAAAAGAGAAAACTAGGAAGATGTTTTGGGAAGTAACTATTTGAAATGTTGGGACTCATTAGGATGAGTCCCAAAATGTGGAGTCTGTATTGCTGATAATTAGGCTTGAATATGCTAAGTACAAGGTACCATTTCTTGGAATATTCCTTTTTCTCCAAGGTATGGTGATCTCAGAGTTGGTATACATAAGTCTGAGGGGTGCAGGGCATTCTTGTCCTCCTGCAAAAAGAAATTGCAATGTGAACAGCAGTTTTCAAAATTCGCTCTTCTGTGTGTGTGTTTTTTTTAATGAATTGGCACAGTTTAAAATTTCCCTACAGAGTACTCTGTCAGAAATATTGGGTGAGCAAATGGTAGTAACCAAGGATATGAGTTTTTTTTTTAGTTGGGACACTGGATCTGAATTGCCAAGATATAGTAAGGCCTTATTAAGTTTACTTCTGTTGGCTGCCTAAAAACAATTAATAGAAAATGGAAATCTAAGTCTAAACCAACTGTATTTGAAATATTGAACATTATAAAAAAAGATAAAAAGGAAAAAGCAAATTACATAGAAACAACTGGAAATTGTGGGAACAATTCACGCAGAACAATGTTCAGGAGGAGGAAAGGTGAGGTCTAAGGGAAGACAGGAGTTCAGCAATTTTGATCTACAGACCCATAAGTCTCACTAGTCTCATATGCAAAGGCATGGAAAGAATTATCAAGCAAATTATTAACAATGACACAGGAAACTTCCAACCACTGGACCCAACCCAGTTTGGTTTCATCAAGGGCAGGTCATGCCTTCTCAGCTTAGCAGATTTCTTTGAGTATGTCACCAAAGCAATGGATGAGGGCAAAAAGGTTCCCACTTCCTCCCTTGAACAGGCCCTGGCATTTGACACAGTACCCTACTCAGGCATTGTTGACAGACTCAAGAGGTTAGATATAAACCCATTTGTCACCCAGTGGATAGTCATCTGGCTCATGGACAAGACCCAGGAAGTTAGAACTGGGAAGTCCATCTCTACAAAGAGGCCAGTCACAAGTGGAGTCCATCAGGGATAGGTTCTAGGGATGCTCCTTTTTGGCATCTACTTCTCTAAAGTTAAGATCAATGTCAAGGGCCTCTGGCTGGCTAAATGTGCAGACAATTGCAAATTAGAAGCAGTCAGACACTACTGTTCTCCAGGAAAGACTGACATAGACAAATATCTAGTGTTAAAGCCATTAAATGCCAAGAAATGCGCAAAAATATCCTTCAGGAAGTTATCCACCCTTGGTAACTCTCATACTGACAACACACCCTGAAGAATGACCCAGTAGTCTGGGACTTAGGGACACACATAGACAGCAATATAACCTTTGATCATAATATGTCTACAGTAGTGAGGAAATAATTCTACATTGTGCAACTTATAAACAAAGGTATGACACCTAGGGCCAAGACAGTCATTGTTCCACTGTATTCAGCATTCATCTGACCTATCATTGAGTACAATGCCCCTTCTGGTATGTACTTAACCAGACAAATCCAGCAACTGGAGCATCCACAGAGGTTCCTTACTAAAAGAATACAGGTAGTAAGTAACACATCTTATGCAGATTGACTCAAAGCCCTATCCCTGTCACAGGCTGTTGAGGGAAGATCTATGCCTTACATACAAAGCACTTTTGGACCCCATCCTGATGGATCTTCTGCATATACACAAAACAATCAGCATCAGAATTACATGTTCTAAAGACTTAAACCTTGCTTGTGATATCAATAGGGCCTGCTGGACAGATAGATGTGTATTGCAGAGAATACCTCTTCTCTAAAACAGGCTCCCCATCCATGTGAATTGTTTCCTAACCCAACTCAACTGTAACGTGGACAATTGGATGGGAAGCAGGAAATTCAACCCTGGTTTGCCACCTATGTCTCTAATGGACACAGGCAGCCTGTAAGTGGTTCATCTCCCAAGCTCCTGCTTACACTTATCAAGTATACCAGAACTTGTCTGAGATATGGGATCCATGCTTAAAAAGGTCTCAGTGGTCATTAGCCTAGTACACATCTATTATATAATGTTGGACTGATGATATTTTCAGAAAAGTAAAAGATATGCAATGTATAATTAATGTTAATGTATGTTTGCCTATATCTTAAGTAATAATTTAATAAAGGTGTTTAAAAAATTGTGACATGCAACTAGCTCAGCTTTAAGTTGAGTACCTCTGGATACTATATAGCTTCTACGGGGAAATGGAACCTGAGCCAAAAGCTAATGAATATAAAATGTTGGACACTGTCAGTGTACACAGCCACCTAGAGGTAAGGTTATAGACCCAAAAGAGGCAACAGGTAGTTCCAAAGAACACAGCTTCATTTTTATGTTAGGACCCATGAAAATCAATTGTTTTGAGTTAGCTACTAAAATGATATTTTCTGGGGTGGTGGGGGCACGATATTTTCTTGGGAAAGCATTAGTATCCCATAATATTTTTTTTTATTTTACTTCACATTTGTTGACCAAGATAGTACAACTGACATGTCCATTTTCAGCAGAGACCCGGGGATAAAAGCTCCAACAGATCAAGACAAGGAAGTTACAGTATATGCACAAACATATTGTATTAACATACACGTTACAGTCTCACATTTCAAGCTTATAAAGAATACAGTTTATATACAGAAATATATACAAATATGTTACAGTTTCTCTTATCAAACCTATAGGTGCAGCATATATATATATATATATAGAGTATCTGCAAAGATATTACAGTTTCTCTTTTCAAACATTTTAGTGTGAGGTTAGTTGCTATGAATAAGAAATTGCAGGGATATGGAAGTAGATGAGGCTTTAGTCAGGGTTAGAGCAAGGACATAACCAGTGAGTTTTAAAATACTGGGTTAGATTTTTTTTTAACTGATTAAGGGAGGGGTTCAGAGTAAGGTCAGATGCGAGAGAATTCCAGGTTTTGCCTACTGAATTTGCAAACAAAGATTCTCCAGATAGGTTGTTAGCTTTAACACATTGAACCAAAAGTTTTGTAACGGAACGAAGAGGCCTAGCGTTTTTGTGGGGATGGATAATGTTTTTAAGGGAGGGCATTTTTTCTGGATGGTTAATAACCTTGAATGCTACAGTAAGTTGATTAAATTTAATTAGCCTGGGGAGTTCTAGCCAACCTAAGAGGTGTAGGTTTTGACAATGGTGTGTCCTGTAGGGAGTTCCTGTGGCAAACCTGGCAATTTGATTGTAGCAGCTAGAGAGTTTGCTGAGATCAGTTTTGTTCAAGTTAGAGAGTATTGGTGAGGCATAGAGTACAGTTGAAAGCAGATGGGTATGGGCAATGGCAGTCCTAGCTAGAGGGGTGAGAAAAGGTTTGCTTTGTATAGGGAGCCAAGTTTTTTATTAACGGTTTTAATAGTTTGGTTTACATGCATCTCATATTTGAGGTTGCTGTCTGTTATAACACCCAGGAGTTTGGTATACATATCTGGTGAGATTATGGTCCCACTGTTAGATATTATAGTAAACGGAGGTTGAGAGGATTTGTGAGTAGAGGAGAAGAGCCATAGCTTTGTTTTATTAGGGTTTAATATCAGCTGTTGATTAGAGATCCAGTTTTCCACTGTATTAAAGGATTTCTGGGTTAAACTAAGGAGATCTGTAGGGGGTAGAGGCTGAGCAGATCAGGGTGGAGTCATCGACATATTGTATACAGGTTGCACCTGGGATTACAGTGTGGAGGTCATTGATAAAGAGGGAGAAAAGAAGGGGACCTAATATGGAGCCTTGAGGGACACCAAGGGTAATGGGGAGAAGGGTGGAGAGTTTGTCCTGCCAAAGGACAGCCTGCTGTCTTCCACTGAGATAAGATTTAAACCACTGTATAGCATGGTTGTTTAGGGATATTTTATTTAAGGTAAGTAAGAGTAGCTGGTGGTTAACCATGTCAAAGGCCTTGGAAAGCTCGGAAAATGGCAGAAAATAGTCTGTTGTTGTTACGGTTGGAATTCATGACAGAAAAGGAGATGAGGGCTGAGATGGTACTGCGTTGTGGTCTAAATCCATGCTGGGAGTTGGCCAAAAGATTATTTTGAATAAGGTAGTGTAAGAGTTATTTATGGATACACTTTTCCATAATTTTAGCCAGAGGGAAAAGGATAGCTATTGGTCTATAGTTTGACAGTTCAATGGAGCTGCCACCTTTATGGAGTGGTATGACATGGGATATTTTCCAGATAGAGGCTTCAGTTATGGTTCTGTTTATCAAAATAGTAACAGGGTATGCTATGACATCAGCAGCTTTTTGCAGGTAGTTTGCAGGGAGGAGGTCAGCTGAAAGGGTGGTTGGTTTGAGATTTTTTAATTAGGGCTCTAATGAGTGAAGTTGGAACTTTTTGGAAGCTAAAGGAGAGATTGTCACTGGGTTTAAGGGTTTCAGTGTTAGGACAAGTGGGTTTAAGTTTGTTAGCAAGGGCCTGGATGGTTTCTGTAAAGAAACTGTTGAAGGTGTTGGCAATGGACTCTGGCGATTTTTGGGTAGGGGCTGAGGGGGTTGGAGTAGTGGATTGCCCTGGGTGGAGGAGTTTGTTAATACCTGCTCAAAACTTCTGTGGCTTGTTATGGTGTTTCTGCTGTAGATGGCAGAAATAGTTTTTTGTGTCTAGTAATATGGATTTTTTTGTATCATTCCTATATTGTCGAAATTTGTGTTGATTTTGTGGGGCTTTAGAGGTACGCCAGGTGTTTCAGGCATTATTTCTTTGGATGATCTTTAGTTTGGTTTCTTTAGTGAGCCAGGGGGCAACTTTTGTTTTAATTATAATAGCGCGTGCAGGTGCATGGTTGTCAAGGATGGCCAGGAATGTGTTATTAAAGTGTGTTACTGTCTCATCTAGTGGTAGTTGTTTTAGAATTGACCAATTGCATAATTTAAGTTATTCTAGGAATTTATTAAGGTTGAAGTTTTTGTTATTTCTTATTGTTTTATATGTGGGTAGGTGTGGACATTCAAATTTATGCCTAATAGTATACATTAAGAAATGGTCACTTAGATCTTCAGGGAGAGAACCTAATTTGTACATGTGGTGGGGGCTGTTAATTAGTATGCTGTCCAGGATACTTTCTTTATTGTTAGGCTTGCTGATCCTAGTACTGGAGGTTATAGTTTGTGTATAACCATGTAGGTTTATGTGGGTGGTTGGAGTGTCTGCAGTGCAAGTATTCCAATCTATACTGAGGTCCCCTAGAACAATGGTCTCTTGGGGGTAGGCACTGGACAGCCAGTAGAAGATGTCTTCCAAATCATCAAAGTAGATAAGTGCTTCTATGCTGGAAACTGTAAAGCTGAAGACATTTATGAACAGTCAGAAGCAGCAGGTGAAACCCAGAGCCCCAAGGAACCCTCACTTTAATCTGTTTAGAGTGAGAGGCAGAGCTGCTAACCTGGACTTTACAAGACCATCCATTTATAAACAGTTAAGAGATATGGGGATCAAGTCTATAACCAAATAATTAGTGAAGAAGCTGAGGGTATTGGACAGTGCTGAAGACCATTGTAAGAGTAATGAAAAAGTCTCCAATAAAATATCGCTGTATTACAGTTATTGTAATTTTACTATTTGTTTTATTCCCTCCATCAAGTCTCTACCTACTGGACTTGTGTCCATCATTCCCTAGTGATGGGGAGCCCACACACCTAAAGGGAGACAGCTGTACTAGAGGCCATCATTCAGGTTGGTATTAGGGAGTTTGTGCTCTTCCCAGCATCTTGGCAATAACAGCATTTGTGTAAGTACATAAACCTGAATGTGGATGGAGGAAAGAGCAATGTGTATGAACATGGGGTCTCAAAATGCCCTCCCCCTGTGATTGCATGTTCTGTGTACTCACTACTGGGAGCTGCAACCAAGCAGTTGCTTGGTGAGACAAAAGCCTGCCCACAGAATGTCTGCTACAACACCAGCCCTCCACCAAGGAAAAGTGTCTATATGCATCCTGCTTCACCCTGCCCTGTCTTTCAGAATGGACACGCATATTGTCTTTGCCAGCACTATTAAGCACCTGATCCATTAACTGAACTCTGTTTCCTAGGCAATAATTACAAATAAAGGCATAAGGTGGTTGTTAATATACTTTATCTCTTTTGAAGTCATGTTGTTGAATGTTTAGGACGTCAAGTGTCTTAAAGTGGGAAATCAACTACTGTATGACAGCTTGCTCCAGAATGTTGCACCATGAGGACTGGACTGATGGGTTTATGAGAAGAGTAGTGAAAAAGCAATAACGTTGACTAGAGAGGGTAATTACTATAGATGTCATTGATAATTCAGGAAGGGTTCCACAGGACAGTGGCAGGTTAATGATGTGCCTAGGTGGCACTGAATGAGGGTATCACATGATTTTAGGCACACTGGCATTAAGATCCAATAATCCACAGTGGGGTAGTTTTTAAAATTTTATTTTCTTTTTAATTTACCTTATTGTACTCTTTTAAGTACTCTTCCATCTGAGTAAAATCAGTACTTGTACAACTGATGAAGGTTTGTTTAGACAGCCAAACTGGTTGGCCATTTTGCATAATCAATGAGGATTTAACAATATTATGTTTAATTATGGAATGACAAAGAAACTTAGATTTGCCCGAGAAACAACCTCTCTCCAGTGCTCATTTTCTGGTTGTTGAGAAGCCTAGACTGCCACAGTTGGAGACAGGTGGTCTTGGTTTGCCAATAGTTTTATTGCTCTGGCTTTCTGGATGTCCAAAAATTCAGCATGGCATGTAAAGGACTTAAAAGATTTTTTTAAGCCACATAGCTTCCTTAACTTCTCCATTCACTTAAGGAGTAGGACTGTGCTTGATATATCTTGTAACTAAAGGGAAATACTTGCTCTGATGTAGTAAGTGAACATTAAGCAGAAAGGTGAAGGTTTAGTTACAGTCTTTCTGACTTATAACACAGGATGTTACTGCGTGCCAAGTCATGCAGCAATGAAGACTTATGCTTACAGTTAGACTGGGCACAGAACCAGAAATTATAGTGGTCTTGGTAGAAGAATGGGCAGTAATGGCACAGCAACAGTTGAGAAGGAGGTGGTGTGCTGCAGGGAATAAGAATCTGTGACAGTACAGATGAGTGCTCTGTCAAATGGTTTCTGTATTACTTTTAGGATTGGGTATTGCGGGAGAGCTAGTTTGCTGTAATGAGTGCTGATACAGAACGTCTAGTATTTTTTCCTGCAATAAAGCTCCAGTTTAAATTAAAATTACCAGCTGTATTTTTTTTGTTTGTTTGCTTTGGGCACAACTTGCAATGATATCCACAAACAAGACCTATTTAGTCAGAATTTGGTACTAGAACTGGTCTTGAAATAAGTGATTCAGGGGTGTTTGAACTGGTTGGTTGTTGCTTACAGACTTTTTTCTGATACCGCCAATGACATTTATAGGTAACATCTGCATGCACCACTTTTGAATATGTCTGTTATTGGTATTAATTTCTGCTTATATGTACATTTGTTATACATTCATAAACAACTGTCCCTTTCAAGGATATCTGCATAATTCCAAGGATGCTCTGACATGTAGATGAAACCAAATGTTTATTTTATTTATTTTGCTACAGCTAGTGTAATATTACATAAGCAGAGGAAATGTAAGGAAAGCCAAGGTTCCACATCCTGCTTTAACTGAATAATATATATTTCTAAAAGCAATCTATTATAATTTAAAAGCAAATGCAGCATGACTAATATTATGTAATAATTTTTTTTTCTTTTTGACAGCCTTATCTCCTATTACATTGGATCCAAAAACTGCCAGCCCTTGGCTTATTCTTTCAGATGACCTGACAGCAGTTTCTGAAAGCAGCATAGAGCGAGATGTTGCTGATAGCCCTGAAAGGTTCTATTCTGGCCTTGCAGTGCTTGGGTCTGAAGGATTCACTTCAGGGAAGCATTACTGGGAGGTAGAAGTGGGCAACAAGACCAGATGGGAGCTTGGTGTAGCCCAAGAGTCAGCGAACAGAAATGGCACCATTATTCTCTCACCAAACAATGGATTCTGGGCTCTGACTTTAAGGGAGAAGGATCAGTACAGAGCATGCTCATCTCCTCCTACTCCCTTATCAATAAGGGGGAGACCTACAAGGATTGGTGTATATATTGATTATGATGCAGGACAGATTTCCTTTTACAATGCACATTCTATGGAGCATCTTCACACCTTTGTTGGCCTGTTCTCTGAAAAGCTCTTCCCTTACCTCTGTCCTGGAAATAATGATGGAGGTAAAAACAGTGAACCTCTGAAAATGTTTGCACCACAACTCTGACTCAAGAATAGCAATTTATACATATCTCTAAATTCAATGCGAGTAGGATGTGTATGTTAAATTACCAGCACAGCCACTTGTAGAAATAACCAGACTCAATGAAATATGTACAGCCTTTAGATTTGGTGTGTTATGGGTAAAATCTCCACGGACTGCTGGCTGTCAAGCTATAACAAAACAACGCAAGATTCAAAAATAGCAGCTAATTTTTTTAAATATATGTGTGGTATCTCAATCAACACTGTGTATCTGTTAAGAACACTTACATAATGGCTGTCCAGTTCAATCTGATAAAAAAATTTAATTGTACCACAAACTTTAAAATAATTTGTTTTCATAGTCATATATTAGCAATAGTAAGGTGACAACAGATCAGATGAGCTGCACACTTGTGTCCTGCAGTGTTTCAAATATGATTTTCAGGTTTCCTTTGCACTGGAGTGCAGCTTGCAGCACTGCTGTGGCTGAGTTTTAGAATTTGCAATCAACTTCCATAAGGGGTGAAAAGAATGAGGCATCTGCTGTTAGTCATTGATCATGAAAGTGGATTTCTGGATATTAGTCAGGTAAATTAGATTTATTCAAGCTGGCCCACAAATACTATGATATGCTAGTTATATTTCTCCTAATGACTGTAGAAATACAAAGGTTCGAAGTCAAATGACTGAGTGAGCACCGACAATTCTTATTGCCCACTCAGTCAATTGACTTTTAACTTTTTGTCCACTTGTGAAGTGTTGCTAAGACACTTACAAAGTCCCTGGCAGAGGTCTAAAAATCTCATTCATAAAAGAATATGATGTTCCCATGGGGATGGACTACTGACACACTTAGATGTTCACTGTCAGAGACCTAAAGTCCCACACACAGAGGAGTATGATGTTACCAGGAAATGAGCTTGGAGTTCAGCATCAGTGAACATCACACCTACAAACATGAAATAAAAAGATATTTAAGGAACTACTATGTGGATGACACTGTACCAGGCATCAGAAGGCAGCAAGGATAATGACTAAGCCAACATGTTCAATATTCATTTGATGAATTGCACAGGTAAAAATGCACCTCCCACTACAACTAGCCAGATCCCACAACTACTACATAAGTGGCTTCAGGTCAGTTATTTTACATTAAGAAGGTTTGTGGCCTATATTCTTGTAGGAGGAGAGGGTAGATTCTACCCTTTTAAGCTGAGAATTGCTGGTTGAAGGCTTATTGTGCCTGCTTATTTGAACTGTTTCTTTCTGAAATTGGTACGCCTTGTTTGTTGTAGCATAGTCTAGATTCACACCTGCTGAATCTAGCTCTGTTTGTATAACTTCAGCATTAATCCAGGCCATCTTTTTTGGAGAGGGTTCCCCTGCATCTTACAGGCAGGAGTGTGCAGTTAGAACTCTTCTGATTGAAGTTTGCTGGAACAGGGCACAGTTTTGAGCTTTTTTTATTGGTTAATTTGTTTAAATCAGTTTGCTCTTGTTTCCTACTGTTACATTTAAGGGTGTATCTGTTCTCTTGTGTCAAATCAACCTAAACACAGTTTAAATATCTTTAGCATAGTTTGGTTACAGGTTTTGCTGTATCCAGATCTGTTTGTGTGATTCCTGTGTTTCCTGCTATGCCATCTTGTGTTGGCCTGGGCCTGCCTGCACTTAGTGGGAGTAGTGAACTGGTCTGGCATAGGGTATTGAGCTAACAGCTCAGGGACAAGGGCTGATTAGTCAATTCAAGTGTTTCTCCAGTGTTTCTATTTTACTTTCATTTTTGTGGTATTTAAACCCCACGTTTGCATGGATTTATGCTTCTTTGTGTGTCGCACACCTCCGCTGCACTGTTTTAATCCTTTGCGAGGTATCTCAGCTGCATTTTTTCTCTTACCAGCACTCCTATGTAAGTGAGGACCTCGCTTGCAGCTATTGTATTGGTTTTATCCAGCCCTACTCACACCTCTCCTCAGATAGTACCCACTCTACTATCCCTGACCTCTCTTCCACAGGTTCTGACAACCATGGATGGACAATTTCCTATGGTTTCTCCTGCTAGTCTGGTTGGTATGGGAATCCTGTGACAGTGTAGCAACTGCCTCATGTACACGGATAATCCTCTACTACTACCTATGAACACAATATGTGACAGATACAGTTACATTAAGAACCTAGAATCCTTGCTGTCTCAGTCACAAGCCAGTACATCTGGCACTGAGAAATTTGTCTGCACAAACACTGTGAACACCACACCTCTATCATCATCCACACGTGTACAATACACTCCTACATATGCTTAGGTTCTCAACAAAAACATACCTAAACAAAAGAGACCTCCAAAGCAAAAACACACATACACATCACAACCCACAGCACCAAGTATCACATACAGTACACACGTCTGTGTCTCACAGCCTCTAAGGCCCAGCCACAAACCCAACATACTAGTCATAGGAGACTCTATCGTGAGACACACACATGTGCCCCTCACCAGGCTAGACAAGGAGAGAGTCATGGTAAGTTGCTTGCCAGGTGCTAGACTCCATCATATGCACGCACTCAAGTCTTTTAACAACAGGTACTGTTATGACTCTCATAGTCCATGTTGATGTGAATGACTTGAGACATACCTCTCTGGTCTATATGAAGAGAGAGACATGACTGAGCTCACTTTATACGTGTTCCAGGCAGGTATGTCCCGAGCATTAAGCAGCATCCTACCATCACCCAGAATGATGCGTCAATACAAACAGAAAATGATTGACTAACAATTGCCTTACTTTCTGGTGTCATTTCAAGGGGATCCAGTATCTAACAGCCTGGGAGGACATGACTGACAGACCACGATACTTTATCAGAGATAGCCTTCATCTGTCTCCCCTGGGCTTCGGGCTTCAGGCTTCAGGCTTCTAGCAAAGGCTCATGCCTCCCCCATAGTGCCTTTTGTAGGCAAAGTCATGAACACAAAATTACTAACATGAAAAATTCTTGTAAATGAAATTTAAAGGTCATGTTGCTAAATGCTAGGAGTCTTAGAATGGAACTGCACTCATTGTAAACATTCCTTGCCCTGGAGGATACTGACATTTGTGCAGTCACTGAAACTTGGTTCAAAGCTGCAGACAGCACCCCAGCCTTACCAGGTTATTCATCCTACCATACTTTCAGACACCAAACGGAGGGCTACAAAGCAAAGGAGGTGGAGATTCAATTTTATCAAAGTCATACACACCTCCAGGCTGGTCAAATGGTATGATGCACAGGAGACACTCCAATTGCAGTTATCTGTTGACAAAACACCTATTCTAGTCATAGCTACCTACAGACCCCCAACCATAACTCAGGACATCCACTCCACCTCTCTGGACTTATTTGAATACATCAAGATTCAACCCTTTACCCTGATCCTGGTTGACTAACTACCCAACCACAGAGTGGAAGACCTATTCTAGCCCAAACATGAATCCCCATAGATTCCTCGACTTCATCAATGCCAATGCATTGGATCAGCTGATCGATACCCCTATGGGAGGTGAAAACATACTGGACCTGGTCTTAACCAACATAAGCAGCTACTGTAGCACCCCTACAGTGTCATCATGCTTGGTAAGATCTGACCATAAAGTGATTACTTTCAAAGTCACCATCTCTCCTGAACCCCCCGCCAGGGTCAAAGAAAAAAAACTTTTCCAAAGCTGACTACAATCTCCTGAGAGCAGGTATAAGCAGCTTCATAGCCACCATCACTTCAGCTGGAACTAGCACTAATGTCCAAGCCTACACCAAAAAACTATATGAGTACCTACATAGCTGTATGGACTCAGCAATACCCGACAGGACCAAATCATCTTCCTCAAGAAAGAGTAAACCTGTCTGGTGGACAGCAGCAATAAACAAACTCTATAATAAAAGGAAAAAATTGCTCTCCAGGACCAAGAAGGAGCAGGTGCCAAGTTGGAAGCAATCTCTCTTTTGTCTGAACAAGCAAATAAGTTCACTGGTGAAATCCTCTAAGGCTAACTTCGAGTCCAAATTGGGCACATCCATTAAGGACAATCACAAGGCCTTCTTCACATATGTCCGCAGACTCAAAGATAACACCCAAATCTGCTCTGAACTGGTGGGTAATAACACCACTTACACAAACACCGTAGATATAGCCAACCTGCTGGCTGACAGGTTCAGTGAAAACTTCACCTCCTATCCCCCCATCAGCAAACCAGGACATCCTCAGCACCGACCCCCCCCCCCCCCACAACAGGGAACAGGTCTTTAATGCTCTCTCAAAGGCAAAAAATAAAGTCTCAATGGGACTCGACAACATCCCTGGCTGTATCCTACACAAACTCAGGCATAAGCTCTCAGCTCCATTAGGCACCCTATTCAACCAAAGCCTGAGTACCGGCTTCGTCCCAACCAAATGTAGAACAGCCACTGTCATCCCTCTACACAAAGGTGGAGTGTTCAATGACACAGGTAATTATAGGTCCATCAGCCTAACTAGCCTGATCTGCAAGGCCATGGAATGCATTATCATGGCCCTTATAAATAAGGACACTGGCAACCTCCAAATGCTTGATCCCACACAGTTTGGTTTTGTCAAAGGGAGATCATGCCTGTTAAACTTGGTTGACTTCTTCAAAACAGTCACCAAAGCCATGGATAAGGGGAAGATGGTGCACATGGCCTAGCCTAAGCCTTCAACACTATTCTTCACTCGGGCATAATAGACAAACTCTCCCAGCTAGGCATCAACCCATATGTTACCAGATGGGTAACTAACTGGCTTAGTGATAGAACCCACTCAGTCAAAACAATGGAAGCTACCTCTAGTAGTATACCCATAACGAGTGGTGTACCCCAAGGATCTGTCTTGGGGCCTCTACTGTTTGGGATATACTTTTCTGAGGTGTAACCCAAAATCAGTGGTCTGTGGCTGACAAAGTTTGCAGATGACTGCAAGCTGGGTGCTGTCTTAAATTCCCCTAGTGATGTAAACAAGAGGGCCTTATCCAAACTAATGACTGGTGCCAGAAACATGGTCTCAAACTGAATGCCAAAAAATACATCATTATCCCCTTTGGGGAAAATGGTGTCCCCACTAATTATCACATTAATAACAATGTACTAAGCAAGCAATCAGTCGTGAGGGACTTGGGCACCCAGGTTGATAGCAACCTGGCTTTTGACCACCACATTGCCTCTGTTGTACAGAAGGCTTTTTACATGGCCCACCTCATAAGTAAGGGTATTTCATCTAGGAACAAAGAGGTCATAATACCCCTGTACTCCTCCCTTATCAGACCCACTATCGAGTACAATGCCCCCTTCAGCATGTACCTTGCCGAGCACATGCAACAGCTGCAGAGACCACAGAGGCTCCTGACCAGGAAAATCCAGGGTCTCGAACACCTATCCTATACAGATAGGCTAAAAGCCCTGTCCTTCTATTCAGTCTCATACAGACTGCTCAGAGGTGATCTGTGTCTGGCGTACAAGGCTGTCTCAGACCCAGCCTTGATGGAGTTGCTGCATATTTGTAAGTCAAACTCCACTCGCACAACCCACACACAAGCCCTCAACCTGGTCTGTGACATTAAAACAGTTATTGCATTCACATATACTGCTTAAAATCAAAGCAGGATCAGACTACCTTACAGAATTCAAACTGCTGACTGCTTACACAGTTAATGAATCACTCACCTGGATCATTAACAGATGCATCCCAGAAAAATCCAGACTGCAACTAATGAAGTCAACAAAATTATACCTACTGACAACGGCTTAACCAATGACTTCAGAAGCTATTGATCTCTAACTCTATGTACATTATCCATTCAGATACTTTAATGAATTGAAATTCACTGCCTATTAGTTTTCATTTCACAATAGTAAAACACCCAGCATATCTTTAAACTGACAAAGTTTGCACAACTTGGAGTAGGTTGAGTGAACATATCACAAACCACTGGTCAAGGGCCAGTACATGTCTGCTATGTCTAATATATTCACTGCTCACAATTACCACAATCTCCTATTGACACTGAATCAAAGACTCGTTATGGTTCCAAAATTAAGTCGCAATCCACACTCAACAAATACAATGGAAGCAAATTCTGATCAAACCATCATTACCACAAGAATATCCCAACAAATACTACTGGGAGCATTGCTTGTCATACTCTTCATTAACATACTCCGGACGTGCATGTGTCCACTTTTAAATCCCGAAATACCAAAATCTCAAGTTTTGAGATACCAAATTCAAAACATCAAGATTTCGGTATCTCGAAATTTAAAAGTGGACAAAAAAAAAAGAAAAAAAAAATAACTAAAATAAAGTGATTGCAGGGGGGCAAGCCCCCCTGCACCCCCCACACCCCCTACTTAAATATACCAACTCAGAGATCGCGTTACAGTGAAGAGAACAGTAAGTGCAACAAAAGCATTACCATTCTCTTCACTGTAGCGCAATCTCAAAGTTGGTATATTTAAGTAGAGGGGGTGTGAGGGTTGCAGGGGGGCTTGCCCCCTGCAAACACTTTATTGTAGCTGTGTTTTTTTTGTCTACTTTTAAATTTCAAGATACCAAAATCTCGATGTTTTGAGTTTGGTACCTCAAAACTCGATATTTTGGTATTTCGGGATTTAAAAGTGGATCCGAAGTGCATACATACCCTGACAAGTTCATGGACTGTACTAATGACTTCATCCTGCTGTACACTGGGCTAGACAAATATTTAACATAATACACCAAAATGTTGGAAATCCTTACTTAAATGCTTTGGATTTATTCAGTCATGTACTCTGTTCAAAGTTGGCCTACAGAACCAATGAAAAATACATAGACTCTCTGATGTGTTACCTAATCACACTTTTTCCCTTTAACACCTGTCTTAAATAACCTAACAAATTCAACTTTGTTTCTTTCTGCCTATCCTTCTCATGCTGCCCACTCTCTCCTACTCTTTTACTCAGCCTGTTACAAACATAGCCACATATTCCACCATGCCCAACCCCAGAAACTGTACTATCCTATGCTTCCACTACTACATTCCTCCTAGATGCTTCTCTTTTCTTAGTACAGTTCACTGACCATAATGATGCAGGTCAAATCTAGCTTTTAAACCTGTATGATACCTACTACTATCAAACTGTTTCACAAATCAGCAGGAATTAATAACTTCATTATTTCCTATATAATCTATAAATTAGTGATGAATTAAATATAAGAATAACTGGTAACTAAATCTAATCATCATGGTACAATATACTCACATTTCGTACATTATCCAGTTGTAACCTTATCTTCTTACACACAATATAATCAAGTTGTTTGAGTGATCAGTTTTTCACCATTTTTAACAGTGAGTCACTGAAAAAACTGAGAGATTACTGCTATGCACACCAGTGTTGCTGGGCTGTTAGTAGAGTTTTAACTTCTCCCCACTCATAAATGGAAATCATGAAAGAGTAAAATGTAGTTCACATTAGAACAGGTAAAGTTATTGTTTGCAGTGGACATTTACAGTACAGGAATTCCCTAAAATGGGCTACTTTACACAGTGAGATATTTACTGCCAAAGGAAGATACATTTCTTTCTTTATAGAGAAACCTTAATAAAAAGAAACAAGGTCTAAATAATATGTCCCACACGGACAGACTCAAAGATTGTTAAGAGGTGACTTCTAACATTTAAAGCATCCTCTGACCCAATATTGATGGACCTAATGCATATCAGCACACTAAATGGCATTAGAAATACTCATTCTAGAGATCTAAACCCCTTCTGCAACATCAACAGAAACATCTGGAGGGACAGATATATGGTACCGAGGATCACACTGCTCTGGTACAGACTCTCCATCCATGTAAAATAAAGCTCATCCCTGTCCGCACTAAAACTTAATTTAGATCTATGGATGAGTAATAGAAAATTTACTACAGGACCTCCCCTCTGTAATACTAATGGGCAGAGATAGCCCCTAAATGCTTTATCTCATGCATGGGTTCCCTCAAATTATCCATGGGGATGTCCCATTTATTCTCGCTAGGGGTAATATACATGGGATGGGTAAGGTCAATCTAGAATCAAAAAGGATAGGTTAATTCAAGCACCAAAAGGGAAACAGGCCAGGCTTAAAATAGCCCACAACGGCAGCTAACCTTTTAATTATTTTTGAACCTATAATTATTTCTTCTGTATGAAGTTATTGTTTCAATACTGTACTAACTGCATTCATGTAGAATAAATCTGAAATTGTTGCCTTCTTGCTTTCCAGTCAAATGATACTTGAAATGAAACTGAACCAAAAGCAGCTCTAGTGCCTAAAATATTGCTTAAAAATACATCTCTCCAATAAATTTTATTGCATACTGAAATGAAACTGCTGGCCATGTGGACTTTTCTTATCAATGCAAATAGCAATCATCTGTTTCAGTAATGAAGCATTACTGCTCCAGTTCATATATCACAAGCTAAAAGGTTATACGGTTCTTGGCTAAAATTGTACCCCAGCATTAGAAGGGATAATGATGGGGGATATAGCCATTAGTGGGCTGAATGTACATAATTCATAAGAATTATAGGGTTAGCCAGGCTATGTGTTATAGAGACAAAGTCCTATGACCCAGATTACCGGAGTCTGACTAGCACGTCAAGTGGTCGAACAGCCAGGTGGGGGAATATGGAAGAGAACAATTCATGCTGCCTTGCCCATCTTGGGGAAGATGGGCAAATCAAGGTTTGTATAACATCGACAGTTGTAGGCCAGCGGCTGTGTACTTGGTGCTCCCAAGCTGTTGATGACAGCCCTCATGTGTGTGTTACCTGTGTGGGTGGGTGTGCAGCACACATAACTGGAGGGCATAGGAGGTTTTTGCAGTGACATAAGTTTCTCATATCAGCCACTAGGATTGGTGTTAAGGCTATACAGAAATGCATCCTTTGTCTGTGACCAGCATGATGTGGGCTGTTCACCAGGGGTGAGAGTTCCATGTAGTTCCCATTCTGAGGAATATGGCTCCATCTCAACAGAGCCTCAGTGTGGAGGGGTAAGCCAGATCTCAAGCTGCTTGACAAGGGTATCCTCCTCAATGGTATGTGAAGCAGAGGACTGAGGACTGGGTAGTGGCAGATGCACAAACCACCTTTATGGCTACAGTTAATACTCCTTTTTGGGGTGGCTTTCAACTTTATAATAGGGACACCTGATATAAGGGAAGAACTGTTGCTTAAGTCATACTGGAAGAGGCTTGATGGCTGGCACACACAGGGGTAAAAGGCATCCAGGAAAAAAAAAGGTAGTATAGGGTTGGTCTGTTACAGACAAATGTTAGGTTTACCTGAAGCTGATGCAAACTGATGTCTGTACTGGCACGATTTCCCTGAAATTCAGATAATAAACTACCGATCCTCAGAAAAGTATGTCATAAAGAGGGTTTAGGCTCAAAGACAGGAACTGATGCAATTAAAAGAATAGTATTTTGTACATTTCTGCTTAGTTTTTGGAACTGCATATTATGTCTGGAAAACGTCCCATTTACAAATAAAAAATACATTTGCCATTACTTCATTTCTCCTATAAGCAGAATAAAGTTTTCATTATGTTTTATTTAGAGTATTTGTTATAGTAAAATGTAATTTCACAAGTTTTCTAACTGATCGTGTCAAGTGTGTGTACTGCCTCATGTATACTATAAGTCATGCAATTTTCCTTCTGGGTTAGTCAGTTGGTTGCAATACTTAACAGTTTGTTGTTTCTGAAAAAAGTTAATAATGAAATACTGCTTAACCTGCTTACTTACAGACTGATACTGCTGAAATAAATAAAATGATGGTAGGCAAGTCCTATTTTTCTATTCAGTCTCAAAATATACATTTACTATACAATCTCTTAGTACAACATTCTAAGCAAAGACTAAGTAAAATAAAAGTGGCACATCAAACCTTGATTGTGTCAGCTTGTCATATTAAACAAGACTAGTACGTTACCAATGAAAAACTCTAAAACAACTACGGGACCATTATAATTATCTTTTCCTAGTGGAGGAGTGTTTCAAGCCCACCCATCACATAACTATATATTTTGTAGGTATCACAGTTAAAAATGCAGCATCCACTTTTAGATGAGATTCAGTACAAAGCTGTCAATCCCTTACATTTATAACCTTTATTATGGTAATGGTTTAAATTTATAAACCACTTAATAAAGCTGACAATAAACTCTAGCTTGGTTGCTCAAAGCACTTCCAATCAAGTGATACAAGCACAGAAATGAACAGTCAAAAATGCTTTGCCAATTAACATACAAAGCAATGATATAAAGCCACATCCGTTATGTGACACCTTTGTTTTTAACAGAGGGATGCACTGCCGCCCATGATATTCTTAAATTCTCACCTTAAACTCATATAACTCAGGTTAAAGGATTAATATTTTGCTTTGCAATAAAACAAAATATTCATCTTTTCCTTGACACTGTGACCTTATGGTATGAATATAAATATAGCAGATAGGGGGTCAGAGCTCCCACTTTAAAAAGCAGTGAGAGGATTACTTCCTACATAAACACTCATGCTGTTCCCTCTATGTGTTTCAATAAGCTGCGATTCTGGTCATAGCCTTTACCTGCATTTTGCTGGACACTTACACTAGCAGTAGCCACTGTGGCACGGCAATGACTGCTGTTAGTAAGGATACATAATGAAATCAAGGATTCGAACCTAATAAAACAGGTTTCCCTGTCCCATTTGTGTGTAATACTTTAATACCGCAAGCTCCCCTGCAAGCAGCTTTATACTAAATGACTGAATTTTACCTTAAACTGCCATTAGTAACTACACAACACATATAAAGATTCAGAAGCCTAATAAGACAAGGTTTCCAATCCCATCTGAATGCAGTCCACAAATAACTTCATAAGCAGCTCCATATTAAGTGACTGCAGTTTGCCTCAGGTAGTACTAGCATTTTTATACATATACTCCTTTCCGCCAATGGAGCTCTGGAAGCTTGCATTCTAACTTCCAGTGGTTGCATCCTGAGTTTTTTGTCAAAATCAAGTTATGTCATATTTCAAACAAATGCTCATATATCTGAAACCATAAGAGTTAGTAAAGAAGTGTAAATGGCAAACTGTTCAGCACAAACTCATTTTTACACTTGTGATTTTCTATCATAAACTGGGTTTTATAAATCATATTAAACACAGTAAATGTTAATTTTGTAGTATTTGTAAACAACTTATGTCCTTAACCACTCAAGCTGCACACAGTCTGTCAGCAACACTTTATTCATCCGGCTAAGAGGTTTCATGTGAGCCTACAAAGTTCAGTTTGTGTCACCTGGCAATTGAGATATTTAGAAAAATATGAACATTATGACAAAATAAATAAACAGTACATGAGCAATTAATATATCATTAACTGCATTAGACAAAAAACAATTATAGTGCAATTGTAAAGCCCACCATGTAAACTTAAAGATAAAATCTTTCAGTAACTTATATATAGCATGGACTTGGAAATATTAATGTAAATATGAATAGACAATATTAAATATCTAGAAGCGAATGTAGGATGCGTCTAGAGAAACACCTGAAGGTGTCAGTAGGCTGTAAAGAGTTCAACAAATTATTCTGGATCAGTTAATACAAGCAATAGTCCAAATAGGTTTTTCCACACATTAACAAATTATCCAAGGTAAGATAATATAACTGTCATCAATAGGCTGGTGGATGTAAAACTACATAAACTGCAGCTGTTTGACATATTGTTTTCTACATATGTTTATACATACGCACATGCACACACACACACACACACACACACACACACACACACACATATATATATATATATATATATATATATATATATATATATACACACACACACACACACACACACACACATACATACAGTAGAACCTCTGTAAGTTGACCACCCAAGGTGCTGTAACAAACTGGTCAACATATGGAGGTCATCAACATAAGGAAAGTACAGTTGTGTACACTTACCATAAATGTAGATGTTCGAGTGTATTCACTGTTGCAGTCATTACATTTGGGTAATCTGCTGGCAGGTTGCCCTCATTTGGCCTGAATAACAAAGTCTTGGGTCCTGCATCGGTTGCTGTCTCCTCTTCCATGACGTCAGGTTGTCAGGGGTATAAAACATGCAGCCGACACCATTTTAATCAGTTTTTCTTGCCCCAGATGTCAGGTGCCCCCCAATTGGGGAACAAAAATATATAAATAAACTGTAAATATATAAATGCACTTTAGAAACATAAAATTTACCTTCAACTAAAAGCAAATACACCACAAAGGCTTTTGAGTATAGTGAAGGAAAGAAAAGGTATAGAATGGGGGATGGCGGGTGGGTAACTCGGACTGCAACAGTGAATACACTCGAACAAGTAAGTACTTACTTAAGAATAAGTGTACACAACTGTACTATGTTCTTCGTGTTTCACTGTTGCAGTCATTACATTTGGGTAGAATCCCAAAGCTATGGATGGGAGGATGGAACTAAACAGCATTAGGAGCAGCTATAAGGCCCTGCAGGTCTGCAGTGGCAAAGCCTGCCCTAGATTTAGAGAAGAGAGGTAAATAATAATGCTTTGTGAACATATAAACAGAGCTCCAAGTAGCAGCTACTAGAATGTCTTTGGTTGGGACCCCTCTGAGAAAAGCTGCTGAAGTAGAGGCAGCCCTGGTGGAATGGGATCTGATCCCCTTGGGCACAGGCTTACCATGGTTCAAATAGCAGAAACAAATGCAGTGGCTTATCCATTTAGAAATAGTCTGCTTTGATATAGCCTTCCCCTCTGATCCTGCAGCAAATGCTACCAGTAGTTGCTCAGGTTTTCTTAGAGATTTTGTCCTGTTCAGGTAGAATCTTAGTTGTTTGTACACATCCAATGAATGCAGAATCCGCTCCCCCTTGTTCTGTGGATTTGGGGAAAAAAGCTGGCAGGTGAATGGTCAGGTTAATAGCCACACTGGATACCACCTTAGGCATAAAGGAAGGGTTGGTCCTGAGGGCCACCCTGTCGGGGTAAAATATAATGAAAGGCTCCACTGCCATGAGAGCCTGTCGTTCCAAAACCCTTCTAGCTGAAGTGACTGCCAAAAGAAAAGCTGTCTTCCAAGAAATAAAATTTATATCCGCAGTAGCTGCTGGTTCAAAAGGAGGCAGGGTGAGTTTTTCCAGCACAAAACTGAGGTCCCACGCAGGAGTTGGTGCTCTCCTGGGAGGCCTTAAATTTTTGGCCCCTCTGAGATACTGTTTTAGCAGTGGATGAAAAAAGAAGGGAGGCTCTGTGTTGTAATGAGCCAAGATAGCAGAGGCATGTATTTTTATTGAAGAAAAGGATAGGCCCTTGTCAAGCATCTCAGTTAAGTATTGTAAAATCTGAGAAATAGGCCTTTCTGTGTCTATGCCTTGTGCTTGGTTACAGGCACAGAATCTCTTCCATTTATCAGCATAAGATTTTCTAGTAGTAGGCCTTCTGGCTTCCAAAATGACATCCATCACAGGTTTACTGAGAGATGTGATTTGAATAATTAGTTGATTAGCCATGCTGCAAGATTCAGAGTTTGGAGCTGAGAATTTGATAGTTCTGCTGAGAGAGTAGATGAGCTGTTTGAGGCAAGTACCACAGAGGGAGGTGTGACATTTCCTTAGAAGCTGGTACCAGTGTTGGCAAGGCCAGTCCGGAGCAATTAGAATCATTTTTGTTTTTTCCTGTCTGACTTTTAGTAAGACCTTGGAAAGTAGAGGCAGAGGGGGAAAGGCATAGACTGATATGTTTTTCCAGCTGAAGGATAGAGCATCTACTTTCTATGCTTTTTTGTGATGAGTTCTTGTGCATAATTTGTTCAACTGATAGTTTTGGGGAGAGGCAAATTCATCTATGTCTGGGCTTCCCCATTTCTTTGTTAACATGCTGAAGATTTGTGGATCCAGTTTCCATTTGTGCAGGTCCATAAGATTTCTGCTTAGGTTGTCTGCCAGAGTATTTTGCTTTTCTGGCAGGAACTGTGCTTGAAGATGTATTTGGTAAGTCAAGGCTGTGTTCCACAAGGCCATGGCTAGTCTGCAAAGAGGGTAGGAATGGGTACCCCTCTGCTTGTTTATGTACCACATAACTGTGGTGTTGTCCGTCTTTATCAGTAGTTGTCCTGGATGAAGTAAGTCCTTGAAGGCTGTCAGAGCATTTTGAACAGCTAGCATTTCTTTCTGGTTGATATGTAGATACATTTGGTTTGGGCTCCATTTGCCCTGAATGCATCTCCCTGCCAGGTGGGCCCCCCAAGCATAGTCTGATGCATCTGTAGTTAGGGTTTGGGTGGCAGGGGGTAGAGTGAATGACAGTCCCTTGTTTTGGTGACATGCCTTTGCCCAACAAAGAAACTCCTGTTGTAGGCAGGGAATGAGAGGAATCATTGTTTCCAGGCTGTGAGAATGTTGACTCCATAATCTTTTTAGGTACCACTGAAATTTCCTCATATGCAGTCTCGCATATGGAATTAGTAGAATGCAGGATGCCATGAACCCCAAAGACTGCAGAATTTGTCTTGCAGATAACTGGGTTTTTGTTGCGATTTGATTGAAGTATGTTGTCAATTGTATTTGTTTGTCTGGCATGAGGTAAGCCATTTGGGCAGTTGTATTTAAGCTTGCACCCAGGAATGTAATTATTTGAGAGGGTACCAGTTGTGAATTCTTTTTGTTTATGGTGTACCCTAGGCATGCTAGAAGCCTTTTTACAAATGGCAGATGTTGAAGAAGAGTGTCCTTGTCCTCTGCCTGAATGAGACAATCTTCCAGATAAGGATAAATTTGAATGTTTCTTTGTCTGCAGAATGCAATTACTTGTAAAGACCCTGGGCACAGTAGATAAGCCAAAGGGCAGTGCAGAGAATTGGTAATGCAAAAAACTTGCTTTGAAGCGGAGGTATCTTCTGCAAGATTCCCTTATTGGGATACGTAGGTATGCCTCTTTTAAGTCTAGGGTTACTAACCAAGCATTCTTGCCTAGCATAGGCTGTAGCTGTTGTAAAATCAACATTTTGAATTTTGGAATGTCCAGATACGTGTTCAGAATCGATAAGTCCAGTACTGAATGCCATGAATTGTCTTTTCTGTGTACCAGGAACAGTCTTGAATAAAATCCTTGTCCTTTTTCTTTTTCTGGTAATGGTTGAATAGCCTATCCATGAGGGACATGACTTGTTTCTGGGCCTCTGCCCACTGGTTTTGTGGCAGATCCGGCCATCCATTTGGGATTGGCAAAGTATGGAAATTAAATCTGTACCCCTGGGATACTATGTTTAAAACCCACTTGTCCTGGGTTATTAACTGCCAATTTTGAGCATGAAGTGTTAGTTTTCCCCCCAAGGGGGCTGCCAAAAGATAAGTGCTTGGAGATGGTAGAGGAAAGTCATTGAGACTGCTTACTGTAGGGTTGTGCTTTGTTACCTCCAGATTTGGAGGTGGAGGCACCCCATTGCTTTGACCTGTAAGATCCCTGTGATTGATATCTGGAACCTTTTGAGCATTTGGGCTTGCCCTGCGTGGCTCTGTTGGATATAGGAAAGGACCAGTTTTTAGTAGGCCAGTGCGTACTGAACCTCGGTGGCTGCACTTGCAATAAATCTTTTACAGTTTGCATAGATTTGGCTTTGTCTTCCACTTTCTTTAAAACCTCTTCTGCCTTATTACCAAACACAGTGTCATGCTGCAAAGGGGCATCCAACAATTTAACTTTAACATGATCAGGCAGATTTTGCCCCTTGAGCCAGGCATGCCTTCTTATCACAGATCCAGTAATGGCGGCCCTACAAGAGGCCTCCAAGGAATCAAAACCACATTGCAAAGTATGCTTTCCAACCTGCTCTGCTGAATGCAATAAATCCTGTAACTCCTTATTTTCCACACAATCAGAGATCAACATAATTTTCTGTTTCAGTAAGCCCATAACATGCTGTTGATATTTAAGCATATGAAACTGGCAGTTTAAAGCCCTGATTGCCAAGGTTGTAGACGTATAAACCTTCTTACCCCATCTATCAAGCGTCCTGGAATCTCTATCAGAAGGGGTAGGATTTTTGGCTGCAGAAGCCTTTACACCCTTGGGACCCTGAGAAATAGTCTCAGGATCAGCAGCAGGATTTTTGAAAATAAATTTGTGGGAGTCAGGAATTCTGTAATATCTGTCTGGCTTACTAGGAGTCAGAGGCAGGGAATCAGGAGCCATGCTTGATTCCGAGAACACATCATCAATAATATCTAAAACAGGAGGCATTGCCAAAGGCCTATGCTGAGGAAGGAGGAGGAAATTCCTAAGCCTCTTTTTTGATTCAGAGAAGTCCAGACTCTCCCAGTGAAAATTTTCCCTTAAAGTATGCAAAGTATCTCCAAAAGAGTAATCCTCAGGTGGAGATGCAGATGGGATGAATTCCTCTGCATCTGAATCCTCATAAGGTGGGATAGAAAGTTCCTGATCAGAAGAAATGGAAACCTGATCTGAAGATTCATAATCAGTGCCTTGCCTAGTCCTCTTAGCGGGGGGGGGGGGGGGGGGGAATCCCTGATCAAGGTAATTAAGTCCTCAGCCATTTGATCATCTATTTTTTAGGCATAGGAGCATGAGCACGTGGCTCATGCGTCGGTTTTTTAGACATAGAAGTTGTTTTTGACCTTGTTTTTGTTGATGGCGTCGGTTTAATATAAAAATGTTGAGGCCTGAAAACACCCTCAGAAGCCGGTACCTGCTCAGCGACTCCAGACCCATCCAAGGGAGAGACATCCACAGGATCAATACTTTGCGAATCTCTCTGCATACTGGACTCCAAATGGGTCTCGGTAGAGGCCTGTGACTCAAAAGTAGCGGGTATCAGGGGCTGCGAAAGTGCCTCACTGTGAACCGGCGACTGGCTTAGGAGAAGCTTCATTGTCGGTTTTGGACCTCGATGGTCTGTATCTGTCTTTTTCCTTGTGTTTTTTGTGAACTCCGGTAGTCGGATTGCTAACTGACGACATTTCGGGGTAGTTAAATCTTGAGCCAAAATATTCAGAAGCAAAAATATACCGACGCTTAACAGTGCGTTGGTTAAATTTAGCACAAAACCGACAGCAAGTCACGTAGTGATCAGGGCCTAGGCAAGGAATACAGTACAAATGAAAATCCTTATGAGGTATTTGCTTCCCACAAGTAATGCAATTATTAACTTTTACTGACATTGGTAAGGAGCAAGAAAAAGTTTCCCCAACGGGTTACTTAGCTTTAGATTGAAGACTTCGGTTCTGAAACTCAAAAACGAAAATTTCAGGAGTCGGCCAACCGGCACTTGCTAACTGCTTCTGCTTTGGGCACCGTGCGGCAAGAAAGACTGATTAAAATGGCATTGGCTGCATGTTTTATACCCCTGACGTCATGGAAGAGGAGACAGCAACTGACGCAGGACCCAAAACGTTGTTATTCAGGCCGACTGAGGGCAACCTGCCAGCAGATTACCCAAATGTAATGACTGCAACAGTGAAATACGAAGAACATCTAGGCCTACTGTACTGATACTTACATGTACTTTACTTTCTTGTACAGCTTTTATTAGAGAGTATCATACAAAATCATAAATAACCAAAACACAGTAAAATCATACATAAAGTATCATACAAAAATCAATGCATTTACTGTTTCTTCATGGTTTAATCATTCTTTCTGAAAAAAGAGTAAGTCTTGGTCTGTTTGTTATTCTTATTACAAAGGTAAGTGGAGAAAGCGCACTCAGTGCTGGCTACACCACTCAGCATACCTGGGCATTTTTTTCACAGCAAATGACTTCAACTGCATTATCAGATACCTGACATCCTCTTCTTTTGGAGTCTTTTGTCATCTTCACTTGCTTCTTCCACTTCATCAGCTGCTTCATGCACTTTTACGCTGGTCTGTACTTCAGTCAATATCCTTTGGAAAACTGCTTCTGGGTCAGGTTCATTACAGGATGCCACTTCATCATCCATTGCAATAAAACCTTCAAAAGCTACTCCTTCAAATTCTGCCATGGGAGATGGACTGTCTGATGGGGCCAAAACATTGTGCTCTTGGGTTGTGACAAATCCAACTTTCTTGAAACAGTTCTGTATCGTTTTTGGCTGAATTTTATTATTCCAAGCAGAACTGATCCAGAGGACAGCATCCAGAGCGTTAACTGATGCAGCAGTAAAGTTGCTTCCACAGGCGGACCACAGGTTTGTTGTTTTAGTAATGACCAACTGCAGGAGCTGGGCTCAGTACTGCATTTTAAATGTTTTGATGATGCCTTGGTCAAGAAGTTGGATTTATGAGGTCGTGTTTGGAGGCAGAAATGTCAGTGTCACATCTGTGAGATGATTCACTTGCAGGTGGCCAGGACAGTTGTCTACTGTCAGTAGAATAAACCGTTTCTTCTTCTTCATTTCTCAACTGATACTTCTTACCCACTCCTCAAACAGGGTACCAGTCATCCATGTGCATTTGTTTGATCTCCAAGTGACAGGGAGGTCTTCGTGTTTCAGGTTCTTGAATGCATGTAGCTTTGCCAATTTACCAGTCACCAATGGCTTTAATTTCTCTCCGGTTGAGTTAGCGCAAAGCAGAACTGTGAAACATTCTTTGGAATATTTTCCGTTCTTACATTTGTCACCCTTCATGACAAGGCTCCTGTCAGGCATCACCTTGAAAACGAGTCCGCACTAGTCAGTGTTAAAGATGTCATCATCTTTGAAGCCTCTGGTGAAGTCCGGGAATTTTTTGAAGAACTCTTCCACAACTTCTGCTGGAACGTCATTGGATTCAATACAAAAGACTTTCTGGGAGAGCTCGTGTTACAGTTTAAATTTCTTGAGCATTACTTGATGCTTGGAAATCTGCTAACCCGAATTCCTGTGCAATTTTTTTAGCAATTTCTTGGATCATTGGCCCAGAGATTTGGGTGTTAATTGCCCTCATTTGTTTGAATCAGCTTAATGTGGTTCCTCCTTTTCTGCTGTACGTCTCCGCTTTCCTTACCATATCTCTCCAAGTACTCATGTTTATATTTTTGGATGTTGCTAACTGTGGTCTTGCTAACACCAAAATATTACTTCATCTTTCTTTGGCTGCTGCTTTCCAGAAAATTTAGATCATCAACCTTTTCCTTCAATGTCAGCTCTTTGAGTTCTTTCCTTTAGGCCATCATGTCTTTACTAACTGTAAAATTTTTCAGTAATTCTAGGATGTACCTACAGTTCAGACCAGCCCTTCACATTGAAAAAATCTTCAGCAATACATGATAAACAATAGGACATTAGGCCTAATCCAATATGTGGTAATACTAAAACATGAAAAAAGAACTTGTACTAAAGAAAAATAATACAACTAAGGGGCAAAGCCCACACCTTTTA
This sequence comes from Protopterus annectens, assembly GCF_019279795.1. Classification (NCBI taxonomy): domain Eukaryota; kingdom Metazoa; phylum Chordata; order Ceratodontiformes; family Protopteridae; genus Protopterus; species Protopterus annectens. The sequence continues at coordinate 1,527,786,660 of NC_056743.1, read as the reverse complement.
CCCCTTGGAATATAGTGAAGTCAACTGTTCAAGTTATACAGGGTAAATTAATATTGTGTCACAGTCCAGATGCTCAAGATACAGCTTACAGAGGTGGTCAATATAGAGAGCTCGGTCTTCCATTGAGTACAATTGGTGCATGTCCGGTCTCTAAAAATTAGGTCAACTTAAGTTAAGGAGGTGTTCAACTATGGAGGTTCTACTGTATATATGTATATATATGTATATATATATATATATATATATATATATATATATATATATATATATATATATATAGAGAGAGAGAGAGGCATAACAGTTGTAACATTATTTTTTTTCTGTACTTGTTAGTGCAGACAGTGCACCTTGGATGATTCTTTGCTTGCAGTCTGCAACTACTGTGCTGCATTTGTATTCTTTTGTGTACAAACCCCAGTCCCTTGCCTACACTTTATGCAGCAATATAAGGCTCTAATATAGTATGTTATTTTGGCTTTGTTTTACAACAGTACCCCCCCCCCCCGAAGATGCACAGTAGCAAGGCCCACCCAGCACCCTGCACATGGTGATTTTTTTCTATATCATTGAATAAACATGTTGATGTTTTGTTTATCCACATGAATATTCAGGATTCAAGTCATCATATAAGCCAAACAACTTGTATTATTTCATTAAGGAGACCCAAATGTATAACTGCATATTTTTGACATTCCCAGTGTCTTCCGCAACATAAATGCTCCTGCTATTCTGCTTTTTATCTCATTGGTAAGAAAATGAGATGGATAAGTTAACTGAGAAAAACTATGTACAATTTATATTGCTGACACTCAGGCAAAGGAGTCAGCAAGTAAAAGGCCATTAACATTTGAAATACATCAATATTAAGTATATTTAACAAGTGGGAAAAAGAGGGATGTAGTACTGGTGGTATATATCCTTAAACCAATAAAAACTGTGCAGCATATGTATCAATTATAAGCTAGCTGTCAGCATCCTTCAAGATAATGAATTTAGCAAATCAAGCAGTCTCCCAGCACGACACCCTCCCCCCCCCAACCAACAATTCTGACAAGAGTCAACTATACCACATTTTCACCACTTCTTAAACAAAAGACAGGCAATAACAATATAATTGGCTGTCAGCTACCATAAACTGCAAATAAAGTAAGTTATCCTTTCAGTTAAGGAATTTCAATTAATGTATTTCATAAACAATATGACCCTTAAAAGTTGTAAACAGAATATCACATACACATAATTAACTGTTCATTTCACTTATCCCTGTAAAGAGTAAGGGAAGACTTCAACTTCCAACTGTCACTGCCTGAGTTACCCTTAACGTCATACACACCAAAGATAAAACGTACTTCGAGCAGATCTACAAAAAAATGAAAAGATAAAACAACTCTTATCCAGAAACGTCTTGCCATTTGCATCATGACTTTCATTAGCAAGCACAGTATCTGAAAGAAAGTTTTCCCCTTTATGATGAGAATAATGCAGATGAGAAATCTACAACTTGTAATGGTAGTATGCAAATATCACTGTTTTATTCCTTGCTTTTGCAGGGGGGCAAGTCCCCCCTGCACCCCCCACTACTTAAATACATCAACTCCGAGATCGCACTACATTAAGAAAGAGGGTAAAATACGATTACACAATGAATATTCATGATGTCACAGGCAAATCTGTGTGGCATGTCAATCATGCATCATTTGCATGCTACATCATGGCCACTAGGCATGTCAATCACTCCAGCCACACCCATTTCTGCACAAAACGATCAGGGGGGACTGTTGTAACACAAAGTAGTTATTTTTATGGCTGCACGCTAAAGTAGATAAACTGTTCATTTAAGACATCCTCCTTTGTACAAAATACTAAATAAACATTTCTACGTACATACTTTCACTGCTGTTTCAGGAATGGAAGTGAACTTTAACAGACTGACTGGATGCCACCTCCTGTGACTGATGACCTGTTTAGTTTTCTTCTCATCCCCATGTCGCTCTATGGGCTTCTACATTAGACTCCTCTCCACTGACCAATGTTAACAATATGGAAAAATGTTTAAAATATTCTTTCCTTGCCAGTAACAACCACAAAATACTAATAATCATCCTTTATTTTCTAACAATAACTAACTACCAAATGACATTCCAACACAACTTATACAATTACACCCACAAAAGTGCACACTATCCACCAATAACAGAGCAATTTCCTATACAAAAAAAGAATGCAACAACCAAAAAAAGAAGTTAATCTCGTCTTTGTTCTTGGGTTCGGAGCCGATCCATCAGCTCCGAGCTGGCCGCTTTCCAAGCTCTCGATCTCTGAGAAGCTCAAGACACAGCCCCTATCCCATGATGATCTGCTGCCAAACCCAGATCTAGTTTGCTGAACCCAGCAAGAAAACACAACTAAGCAACCCAATATAACAAAGTAACTATTTACAATTAGTTAAAAGATAACCTGGCTGACAAGAGGATACTAGTAAGATCAACCAGACCACCAGCCATACCCATTCTTCCAGAGCATGGAGGGGGAAGGTGGGAGGGAGTGTAAGAACAAAGGCGAGATGAACAACTCACATGGAACGTTATGGTAAGAACATAACTTCTTTATGTGAAGTTGTTCAATCTCGCCGTTTGTTCTTACACGTGGGTAGCGTCCCAAGCACCCTAATCCTGGGCAGCTCACAGGAGGACATTCCAGAGAACGGTGGAACCAAAGGAAGCCCTGCCCCTAGAGGCACTGTCCACTTTAGAATGAGTAATAAATGTATGAGGTTTGGACCAAGTAGCAGCTGCACAAATGGTGTCCAAAGGTAAATGAGCTGCGTGAGCTAAGGGCATAGAAACAGCCCTGATAGAATGAGCTTTCACTTCATGTTCTAATGGTTGATGTGAAGAAGAATATGCAAACTTTATACAATCAGAAAGCCATTTGGACAACGTAACTTTGGATACTGAAAGGCCCTTCTTATTGTCTGCATGGGAAACAAATAGTTGATCTGATTTTCTGAATTCTTTTGTTCTGTCCAAATAAAATCTCAATTGTCTGTGAACATCAAGCTTATGCAACATGTATTCCAATTTACTGGCGGGATGCCTGAAAAAAGTGGGAAGTTCAATGGACTGGTTCAAGTTTGCTTCGGAAGAGACCTTTGGTAGGAAGGATGGATTTGTTCTTAGAGACACCCTGTCGGGGTGGTAGACCAAATATGGGGGCCTAATAGAGAGTGCTTGAAGCTCAGAAACTCTATGCACCAAAATAATGGCCACTAAGAAAATTGTCTTCCAAGAAAGGAACTTCAAAGGACAAGAAGATGTGGGCTCAAAAGGGGGAAGCATGAGTTGAGACAGCACCAAATTTAGATTCCAGGGAGTAATCGGATGTCTGATAGGGGGTCGAAGATGATGAGTCCCTTTCAAAAAGGCTTTACATAATCTGAGGGACATAATGTTAGAACTTCCGCATCCCACATGGAAGTTAGATATGGCAGCCAATTGAACCCTTATAGTAGCGGCTGCCACACCACCGTGGAAAAGTGAAGTAAAAAATTCCAGAATGCTATGAATAGGGGCAATAAAGGGATCAATACCATGTTGAGAAGCCCAGTGACCAAATCATTTCCATTTGCTGTTATATAGTTTCCTGGTGGAGACTTTATGAGAGGAAACCAGAATATGCTGAACAGCGGGAGACAAATCATGAGACCTGGCTAGGTTGGAAAGTGCAGCAGCCAAGCTGTCAGTTTGAAGGATACAAGAGAGGGGTGAAGAACTCCCGACGAATGAGTGAGAAGGTCTGGCACTGGGTCCAGAACCCAAGGTTCTTCCCCTTGGTATTGTTGAAGGAAGGGGAACCATATCTGCCAAGTCCAAAACGGGGCTATCAGAATAACAGTCCTTCCCAGGCTTTTGGCTTTCTGTAAAAATTTGGGGATCAGTGGGGATGGAGGAAAGGCATATAGGAGACCCGAGGGCCAATTGTGTATGACTGCGTCCCTTGGGATGTCTCCCAGTGGAGGATACAGGGCAAAGTAGTTTCTGCATTTGGCATTCATCGGGGATGCAAAAAGGTCACAGCAAGGCTGGTCCCATTTGCTGAATATCTTTTCCGCTACTCATTCTTTGAGGGACCACTCGTGAGGCAAAAGAATGGCTATGCTCAATTTGTCCACTATCACGTTGGATGACCCTGGGATGTGCATAGCTGTCAGGAAGTGCCCGGTGGATACAGCCCACTGCCAAATTCTCAGGGCCTCTCGGCATAAGGGGTAAGATCTGGTTCCTCCTTGCTTGTTGATGTACCAGACTACCGACATGTTGTCTGTCTGTATTGTAATTGTCTCTCGAAGTAGAGAGTTTTGAAAGTGTTGCAACGCTAGGAACACCGCTCTCATCTCCAAGACATTGATGTGCAAACTGAATTCCATCTCTGACCAAGTACCTTGGACAGTTCTTCCCTGACACAGCTCCAGCACCCTATCAGGGAAGCATCCGTGGTCACTGTGGCTGTGGGAGGGGGGAGTACAAACAGACGACCTACAGTAACTTGGTGGCTGTTCAACCACAAAAGGAGGTCCTTTTTGCAAGTATTTGTCAGCAGAATCTTGTGTGACATTGGAAGTTGTTGATAAGACCACTGTGTGAAGAGTAACCATTGGAGTATCCTCATGTGCATACGCCCCAGAGGAATTTCTATGAGAGTCGCTGCCATGGTGCCTAACAGCTTCAGAACTTGGAATGCAGGGACTTTCTTTTCCATCAACAAAAAAGATACTTGGTTTCGTAAGGAGATTACTCATTCTTGAGGTAATCTGACCAGGGCGGTGGTGGTGTCTAGATCTTCTCCTATAAAGGAAATATGCTGCGACGGCGATAAAGCAGATTTTTCAAAATTTAAGGTTATGCCCAACTGGGAGCACAGGCTGATAGTGTAATCCCTGGCATGAATCAGTTGATGTCTGGTGAAGGCAGTGAGGAGCCAGTCATCGAGATATGGAAACACCCAAAATCCTAAACATCTCAGGTGAGCCGTGACCACTGCCATGCATTTGATGAACACTCTGTGGGTTGTGGTGAGACCAAAGGGCAGAGCTCGGAATTCGTAGTGATTGGCCCCCAGCTGGAAACGCAAGTGATCTCTGGATGGCCTGGCCATTTTGATGTGGTAGTACGCATCCTTGAGATCTATTGAGCACATCCAATCTCCCGTTTCAAGAAACAGAAGTATCGATTGAAGTGTGACCATCCGGAACTTTTCCTTTTTGACAAAGGTATTTAGTTTGCTGAGGTCTAAGATGGGCCTCCAGTCCCCTGTTTTCTTTGGAACTAAAAAGAACCTGGAGTAAGTTCCGGATCCTATCTGGTCCACCGGGACTGGCTGGATGACTCTTTTTTCCAGCAGCCTTTGAATTTCTATGGCTGCTAGATTCCGCAGACTGGGTGGAATGTCTGGGATTCTTGCACGAATGGAACGGGATTCTTTAAAGGGAATGATGTAACCTCTGGTAATTATGCTTTTTACCCACGAATCTGATGTAATTCCTAGCCAGGCGTCTAGGTATAAAGCTAAGTGACCCCCGACTACCTCCAGAGCAGGACGGTCGGGCCTCTTCTCAGGAGTGCTGATAGGGCTTGCCAAGGAACTGCTCTCTGTCACCCTGGTTCTGCAGACCCCCTCTGCCGCCTGGGTGGCGTCTACCATTATACCCCCCTCCTCTGCCCCTGGAGGGGGGTTCACCACGTGTGTTCTGGAAAGTTCCTTGGGACTTCCGGAACCACATTTTTCCAGCCTTCTGCCCTTTGGGGTGTGGTCTAGTGGGGGTGGAAAAATGGACTCCTATGGCAGATAGAGTCTTTCCTTCCTGCTCACACCTAGTGAGTGTCTCTTTGACTTTAGGCCCAAACAAGGAAGAGCCATCAAATGGGGTATTAACAAAGGAAGACTTGAAGGCTTCAGCAAAGGAGCATAAGCGCATCTAGGATTGTCTCCGCAGAGCTATCACTGAACCTGCTGCCTGGCTCGATCCCTCGGCTGCATAAGAAATGAGCCGCATGGACAAGTTTACAATGGAATTAAGGGTGTTAAGCTGTGCCGTCACTTTCTCGGAGACAGCATCATCTGTGTTGCCCTGTAGAGTATCTCCAAGCTCTTTGAGGAGATCTTGTTGAAGACGGGTAAAGTGGGTTAAATTGTTAAGCGATCTCATTGCAAATGTCGCAGAACTAAAGATGCATTTCTCATATCTGTCCATCGTCCTGGAATCTCTATTAGGAGGATGGACAGAAGAAGAGGTCTCTGACATCTCTTTCTTGGTGGCCGCCGCCACCACCATGGCATCAACGGGGACTCCCTTTGTAAGAAAGGACTTATCCTGAGGGGAGGTGATAAATTTGTTGGGCCACTGAGGGACCGGTTCCATAACATCAGGAGACTCCCACGCCTTTTGAGCAATCAAGTCCATTAATTCGTCGAAAGGCAGAGTAACCCAGGAGGTGGAAGGTTGAGACCCAAAGGCCTTCAGGAGCACCGACTGATCCTCAGTAGGGGTAAGGGACTGCCAGTCACACCTCTGCTTAAGTATTTCTAGGATATCTGCAAATGAGACATCCTCTGAGGGGAACTATGGGGACCCTTCTGATTCCTCTAAGTCAGTGTTTTATGTCAAGGATTCCTGAGGGGAATCCAAGTGCCTCCTCTTGCACAGTCTCTTCCTAGGGACTTCATCAGTGGGGGCGTCTGGTGAAGTCTCCGTAGAGCAGGGGTCGCCCGATGGGGTTACCTGAGGCTCCAGGTCTCAACGCTTGGTAGGAACCTGTGATGTAGAGACAGAATGGAGCCCTTTAGAGGAGGAAGAGGAAGGACCTGAAGAGGTAAAAGTCTTAGCAGACATGACCTTTCTCATGGCGTTGAAGGCACTGGTGTCTCAGTCCAAGGAGTTCGCCGGTTCCGAAGAAGATGGCAGTCTCCTCAGGGCCAAAACCACGGGCTCCAAACCAGAGGATGGAGCTGAGCTCAACTGCGCCGAGGCCCCGAGAGGAAGCCTCAGTTCGACTCTCCCTCCACACCCAGTGAGAGAGTGTCAGCTCTGAGACCCTTCGACCAGAACCGAAGATGTCAAGGTCGATGGGGCCGAAGGCACTGGAATAGGCCTCGGCTCCAAGGGTTCCACAACTATCAGGTCTTCACCTTCCAGCTCCGAAGGCTCGATTGGTTTTGGAGGAGGAGCAGAAACCGTGAAGGGGGGTGTCGGGCTTCGATGCCAGATAAGATGAAGCCGAAAGCAATTTGGCCAAGGCCGTGTTCTCCAAGAGTCCCTGCACCACACGGTCCACATCGACATCCGAGAGGGTCCTGGAAGAATGGGTTGAAGGAGCCGAAGAATCCACTGACCGAAGGATCAGAGATTTTAAAACCTTGGTTCCAAACTCAGGACTTGGCTCCGAGGGCTGAGGAGCCAGCGACCTAATCTTCCCCGAGGTGCTCACAGCCGATGACTTGGGCTCCAATGACACCTTGGAAGACTTCAACCCCTTCAAAGATTTGGAGGTCTGTTCAGACTTATCTAAAGCCTCTAGGAAGTCTGATTTTAAGAGGCCTCTATCGATAAGCTTTCTACGCCTTTCCAGCATAACTCTGCCACTAAAAGAGGGGCAGATGGAACAGTCCTCTTGCAGGTGTAGAGGCCCTAAGCAATAAACACATGAGGTGTGGTGGTCGGTGATAGACATCTTCTGTCCACAGCCACACCACTTGAACCCTGATCTCTGTTTTTCTGACATGTCAAAAAATGAGAAAACAGCACAATTGCTAAGGTTCAGATCCCTGAACTCTATAAATATTAGGTCACGAGCAATCACACAAAACGTTCAGATCCCTGAACACTCACTAACTCTACTTTGCAGCTATTAAGAACACTAAGAATCACAAAAAAAAAAAAAAGTTCAGATCCCTGAACACTCACTATTTCACCAAAAGGAAACAACAGATAGAATCACTGACAGAGCCCTGTCAAAAACTCAACTAAGGAAATGGCCAAAGGCCTAGGAGCAGCCTCTCCTAAGAAAACACACAAAGCACACACTGAGTACCTCAAAAAAAACCACAAACAAGTAATATTTAGACAACTACACTTAGTTTGGTATATATATATATATATATATATATATTTATATATATATATATATATATATATATATATATATATATATATATATACCAAACTATCACAGTTATAGAAAATTTTCTGTCAAAAGACAAGAAGAAAAGGGTACTGGCCCGAGCTTCTTGCGAACAGCGCGAGATCCGTTGCAGCGGCAAACTAGATCTGGGGTTTGGCAGCAGAGCATCATTGGATAGAGACTGTGTCTCGAGCTTCTCAGAGATCGAGAGCTTGGAAAGTGGCCGACTCGGAGCCAATGGATCGGCTCCGAACCCACGTGTAAGAACAAATGGCAAGATTGAACAACTTCAGATCTACCTTTTCTCTAAAAAATACTCACACGCAAGTATATTACTTATGTTTTGCAGACAAGTCCATCCAAATCCAGGTAAAACATACTAGAACCCATAGACAATAATAATACACCCCCTAAAAAGGACTCAAAACATGTTACTTAAATACAAAAAGCATTTACGACAAAACAGATGAATTAAATACCTGGACTGACTTTTCTAAACCTGCATTTTAACTATAATAAAGACATGGTTTAAACTCACAAAACTTGAGGAATAAATCCCTCTCGCAGGATATAACATGCTGGGAATATAAAGATTATACAAAATAGCCAGAGATATTATAAAACTATCAAATCAATACCAAATTTTAACAAATCTGAACTACTTCAAGCAACAATCAACTAAATGCCTACTAAGTATTACCTACAGTCATTCTCTACACTCCCCCAATGTCATAACTAAAACATTAAAGGATTAGAAGACATTCTGTCCTAGATAAAGAATAGTTGTGTAAAATCTTACCATAACCATAAATGTCCTTTTCTTCCATGTTGCAGTGTTCATACTGTGGGATTTCCACCCTCAGGCAATCCGATGACAGCTCCTATGCAAAAGCTTAAGCCTGGCTGCTGTAGGTGTGTGGGACGTGACAAGTAGGGCCATAAACCAGGGACTATAAATGTGACGTCAGCAAGCACAGATCTCAGAACTTGAAGCCCAGACAAGTGTGTATAAGCATAAGGAGAAGTGGAGAGCAAATGTCCCTGCAGGGCTGAACAGCGTAGCCTGTATGGAGAGGATACATAGGTGTAGACCAAGCATTCATAAAAGGAAAAGGGGGTATGGAAGGTGAGAAGGAATACTGAAACATGGGTTGCAGGACATCTATGGCTATAGTTGTAGTATTCATACTGTTAGAGAGTACCACAGCTAGGAGAAATGTAGGGAGGGGGCAGAGATAGAGGATTCCAAGAATCCCTACAGGATTGCTCTGGCCCTAGAGACCTGGTCAAACTTGTAATGTTTAGTGAAAGTATGGAATGTAGACCAGGTAGCTGCCTCCATGATGGAGGCTTTGTCCAGCCCACTCATGAAGGCCTAACTCCTTCAGGCAATGGTTTGTGATGATGCAAGTAGCAGAAGAGAATGGATTTCCTGATCCAGGAGGAGATAGTTTGCTTGGAGACTGCCTTACCCAGCACCCTGGGGTGGAAGGAAATGAAGAGTTGGTCAGATTTTCTGAAGGACTTAGTTTTGTCTAAGTAAAATATCAGTTGTCTGTGCACTTCCAGGGAATGGAGGATCCTCTCTGCTGAATTAGTTGGAAAGGGGAAGAAGGTAGGCAGGTGAATAGACTGATTTAAGGAGAGTTTGTTTACCACTTTGAGCATAAAGGAAGGATATGTGCGCAGGGTCACCCTGTCATTGTGAAAGGTGGTGTAAGGAGGGCAGGCCATGAGGGCTTGTAGTTCAGACACTCTTCTAGCAGAGGCTATGGCCACTAAAAGAATGGTTTTCCATGTGCAAGTTTGTAGAGTAGCAGTGCTGGCAGGCTCAAAAGGGGGTAGGTGAGTTTTTCCAGGATGAAATTAAAGTCCCAGGGTGGAGGGATGGGCTTTCTTGGTGGTCTGATGTGCAAGACCCCTCTCAGGAAAAGTTTAACATCTAGTCTGGAAAGTAGCGGTGGCTGTAAAGACAAGCAGGTAGAAATGGCAGAAAGGTAGACTTTGACTGAAGAATAAGCTAGTCCCTCCTTAATGAGCTCACATATATAGGCGAGGACAAGGACTGGATCTGCCTGAAATGGGTCCTTGTCCTTAAGAGAACACCATTTTGGGAATCTCTGCCATTTTGACAAATAGTGTTTACTAGTAGTTGGTTTCCTGGCCTCCCTCAGGACTGAGAGCACTTCTTCTGCGTAGTGCTGTCTAAAAGGGATAAAAGTTGATCACCCACAGAGTTAGGTGCAGTAGAGAGATTTGTGGGTGAATGAGAGATCCCTGTTGTTGTGTTAGTAGGTCCATCTTGTGGGGTAACTTGTGGGTGATTGCCTTTCGCTAGGGAAAGCAGAAGGGGGAACCAGTGCTGCCTTGGCCAATAGGGAGTCACCAGCAAGATTTGTGGTTGTTCCTTCTTGATATTCAGAAGGACCTTTTGTGGGCGTGGCCAAGGATGAACACAGGATAGCAGCAGATTTCTTCAGCTCCACCAACATAACTGCTCTGACAGGAAATAATTACTTTTAAATTCAACTAATGTAATCATTTTCTTTCTAAATACGTTTGGAATATCAGTTTCTTGAATAATATCAAAAAAAGAAAGAAAATTTAAATAATTTTCCTGTCAGAAATCATTTTGGAAATTTCTCTTTCATCACCTCAGTTCAGAATGAGTTCCAGTAAGGCTAGCAGTCAGGATTCCAGCATCAAGAAAGAGCTTCAGTCTTTACTATTAACTATTCAGCAACTAACAACTAAAATGGACAGACTGGATACTAAAATTGATAACTTTATAGAAAAAACTACAAAACAAATGGATTTGTTACATCAAGACTTACAACTTCAGAAAGCTCAGATTACTGGTATAGAAGAGACTCTTAATGATATGGACAACAGAATTCAAGAAGAAGAAATTAACATTGAATTTTTACTGAAACAGAACACACAACTACAATCCAAACTTGATGACCTTGAAAACAGATCCAGACGCAATAATATTATAGCAATAACCCACGCCTGGGTGTGGGTAATGCTAAATTTACCCACGGTTGGCGTGGTTTGGTCCCGAGGGACCAAACAAAGCCAACCGTGGGTAAATTTAGCATTACCCACCAGAAGTGGTTATTGCTATTATATGACATTATTTAAGAAAAGAAACTATTACTTTTCTTAAATAATGGCATAGTATAATGCCTGTTTACTGCCCTTCCGCAGATGTCTGGCATCCGGCAGTTCTGATGTACTGCGCCTGCGCGGTACATCAGAGCAAAAGCACGGAGAAAGCAAGATCTCCGTTGCTTTTTAGTGTTCGCTATGTTAAATGAGTTTAACATAGCGAGACAGTTATAAAAATAAGGAACGTACATCTCTCTTGCTTATTTTAAAACTGTCACGCTATCTTAAACTCATTTAACATAGCTAAAAAGCAACGGAGATCTTGCTTTCTCCGTTTTTAAACACTGTCTCGCTATGTTAAACCCATTTAACATAGCGAGACAGTGTTTAATACAAACGACTTATACTAATGGAAAAAAGTCCGGGCGACCGGACCTTTTTCCATTAGTATAACTCGATTTACAACGGGCACGCTGGCCAATCAGCGTCCACGTTTTGGGGGGATCATGGTATAATAGGATTTTTGGACTGCCAGAAAATATAGAAGGTAACAACATTACTTCTTTTTTAAATACTTGGCTTCCCAAAACTTTAGATTTGTCAGAAGCATTTTCTTTTGGTATTGAAAGAGCCCATAGGTCTTTATCTAATTTTAACTCTAATAAAAAATATCCTAGATCAGTTATTGTAAGATTTTTATCATCTTATGACAAGGAGATGGTATTAAAATCCAATGACTATTCTTCCTTGGTAATTACTAAAAGAAAAGTTTTTTTGTCATTAATAAGAGAGCTTAAGAAAGCACAGTTCAAAACTCACCTTTTGTTTCCTGCCAAACTAAAAATCTTTTTACCTGATGGCCCTAGAATTTTTGAAGACTTGGACTCTGCTTTGCTGTATATTAAAAAAACAAAATATTAGATAAAATAGAAGATATGGAATGGGCAAGTCCTTCGCTAAAGAGGATGGCAACAGGAACTTCTTGGAAGACTTCGGAGAAGCAAAAAAAACTAAAAAAAAAATTACATGTTCTATATTTTTTTCTTGTGAACTCTTCAATTACAGTTACTGCACTTTTCAGAAAGCCACAAATGTTTTAAAGATATATTCAAAGTTACTTTTTGTGTGCAAAGAACTGTTTTGTTTTATAAATAATCAAACTTTCTGAGGAATAAATAACATGCTATGAATCAACTTGTTTCTCTTTGTGATAAAGAGACCTAAGGTTAGTAATTTGATACATTTCCTTTCTCTTCTTGTTTTAAATAATGGCATTCTTTCTAAACTATGCATTTACTGAGGGGTGGGGGAGGGTAGGGAGAGAAGTTTGATGAAAAATATGGAATAAGTGAAATAATAACTTATTAGCTCTTTAAAATTATTTATGCTGTTTAAACACTGTTGCTAAATATTATAACATGACTTAATTGCTTATACATGATTTCATATAATATGTCATGATATAATTGCAAATAATTAGAACTAAAATAGTAGTAAGTAATAAGTGTCATGTTTAGCATTATTAAAACAAAAAGCAAATAATATATCTTTGTAGATACTCTTTGTAGCTTCTTTTTTTCTTTCTTTCTTCTCTCTCTCTCTCTTTTTTTCTCTCTTTTTTCTTTCTTTCTCTCTCGCTCTTATATATATAGTTATATACTTTTGATAATACTGATATATGTATATAATAAGATCTGTCTGAGAAAATGAAATGGGGCATATAAAAATAAGTTGTATAATATGTTAAATAACTGTAGGCTTGGTTTCACTGTAATAGAGACTGTAATGACTTGTAAAATACTTCGCGAAGGTTTTGCACTATTTTGATTCATTTGTATTACTAAATGAATGTCAGTCACTTGCTTTTACTAAAATTCCCACCAAAATGTTATGGGAGACAATCTGGGATGTGGGTTTCCTCGTGAATAGTGTCCTCGAGTTGTTTTAAAAGCTTCAACACTCAGAATACACGCAGAGAAGCTGAAAGCAGTCATTTTGAACTTTGACCCCTGATTTCACACTGACACATCGCAGATTCATGAAGAATGCTGTTTCAGGAAGTAGAACTGCTGTAAATGTGACTTTATGATGAAAAACGAACTTTATGACACTTAAATGTGAGTTATTCCTTAAAACAACTTATTTATTTAAGATGTATTTTATAAAATATAAAAGTTATAATGATTTTAAATGATTTAGTATGCCATAGTAAACAAGTGAGATATTTTAGAAGGCATAGAAGGTAAATCACATATACACTTGTTTTTGAAAGCTTATATGACTGCAGCACACTAATGTATATAAATACTTATGATTTAAATATATATAATGTTATAAATCATTTGCCTTGACTAACTGACAAGCATAATATCATTATGATTATATTTAAGAAGAAATTGTCAGGTGACATATTTTAAAGCTGCAGTTCAGATATATAAAATACACAAGGCTTTCATCACAATGATTTATGTATAACTAGGAATTAACATTGCTATGCAGTATGATTTTTTAACTTGTATATGAGAATAAATATTTTATTTAATTGGCAATAATAAGTATGAGGAGTAAGCTTTTGGTGCAAGTAATTTAAAGTTTTTAAAACTGTTAATTGCATTTCTATGGCAGAAAGTAGGAATTCTCTAATATATGTAATGTTTGAATCATAATAGCCTAAGATATTGAATTCAAATGAACATAAGAACTTATTCTTACAAACTGTTAATAAACTAACATATGGATATGCCCCCCTTTTTTTTTCTCTCTCTCTCTGTCCCCATTATCAAGATTGTTAGAATACTATTTTGATTATGAGTGTATTATACAGAATAGATGTACATAGTAATATGAGCTGTTTCTAAATGTTCTTACTTGTTTATATGAAGCTGATTTATAAATTGTTTAGCTTTGTCATAAAATATAATCTAATTAAATGAGGTTAACTTTAGTTAATAATAGTTAGTATTGAATTAATTTGGTGGCAGCTGAGGTACTGCTGCTTTGGTTTGGGGGATAACTTGAGTGGTATGAGCCACTCGAAGTTGGAGTTCTTAACTCCAGGCTGGGTGCAATGTTTAATCCTAACATTATTCTCACCTGATCATTGTTGTATGTATATAGTTCTGACATCCACATCATATTTTATAAACTCATTGTCACTACGAATAAAAGTGAAACTTACACAAAATTCCATAAGATTTTCATTAAATACAGTTATAATTAATGGAACACCTAAAAGGAGGAGATATAATATCACTTATTTTGTTAATTGTTATTCTGATTATATGTCTTATATGTTTATAAAAGCTAAATGATATCTCTAAAAGGAATTTCTTTAAACATTAATGGATTGAATAACCCATGTAAAAGGGCAAGTTTAATGAGATATATTAATTTGCATAGAGCCAACTTAATATTCCTTCAAGAAACACATCTCCTGAAAAAGGATATAGATAAATTAGCCACTAATAAATATACAGTCTTGGTTAGTTCAGAACACACACAGAAAAAGAGAGGAGTGGCTATTTTATGGAATAAAAATATCCCCATACCCAAAACTATTAAGTCTTATAAAGATGATAAAGGAATGTTTTGTATGGTTACAATACAGATTAATGGAAAGATATACACATTAATGTATATTGGATACCAGGAATCAGCATTAATACAGTGAAACACCATCTCAATAAGATCATATCATTTTCTATAGGAGATATTATTTTAGCAGGTGACTTTAATTGTATCCTACATGAAAAAGATACTACTACTATAGGAAAAAGGAAAATTACAACTAATGCAAAACATTTAAAGGATTTTGTTAATTTATATCATTTGAATGATATCAATAATCAGATAGATTCAAAATCATTACCATACACTTTTTTTTCTAACAGATATAAAACTTATTCAAGAATAGATAGAGTCTTTATTTCTAACCAGATGGTAACAGACTTAACTGATTCCAAAATTATTTCATGTCCTATATCAGATCATAATTCAATTGTCTTTGAATTCATGGTAAAAAGTACTTATACTGTTCAGATCAAAAGAATACCAGCATACTTAACTCAACTAAAAGGCTATAAAGATTATATACTTTCAGAAGTGCAACATTTCTTAGACTTAAACACTACACCTGATGTCTCCATTGTTTACATTTGGGATGCTTTAAAATCATATTTATATGGACAAAGTATCAGATGGTATAATAATAAAAGGAAATCCTGGGACAAGGAATTATTAGATATTCAAAGCAAATTAGACTCATACAAACATAATAATAAAGAAAATATTATGGACAAAAAAGTCATTGAGGAAATAAATAAATTAAATGAGAAATACAAAGAAATTTTAACCCATAAAGTCAAAATAACATTAGAGAAATATAAGTTTTGTCTTACTCAATAAGTCCCAAATACTTACATAAACTTAAAAATAAAACAAAAAGGTTGAATAAGCAAAATCATATCAAAGAAATTTTCTCCAGGGAAAAAGAAGAATGTTTCTAGTTTACCAGAAATTTTAGATGAATTTAGAAATCACTTTCACAAAATTAATCATAATAACATTAATATGGATCCTAAAGATAAAATAAAGAAATTTATAACTACAAACATGAACAAAAAACTTAATAAACAACAGACTAAACTAATAGATAAAAATATTTCATATACAGAGGTTATTACACAAATAAACAAACTTAAATCAAACTAAGCACCAGGTAATGATGGTATTATACCAGAGATTTATAAAATTCTTCCTAAAAGTACTTACTCATTAATACATAAGGTTTTTATTTTGGCTCAAAATGAGTTAACAACTCCCCCATCTTGGCAATACACATTTATTTCACCAATTTTAAAACCCAATAAAGACCCAACCAGATGCACTTCATATAGACCTATTTCATTACTTAATGTTGATTATAAAATGTTTATGAGTATTTTTGCTGATAGATTAAAGACAATCATCCCAGGCATAATAGATATAGATCAGACAGGCTTTATTATAAACAGAAATACTTTTGATAATATAAGGAGAACTTTAACATTAATTGATTTTGCAAACAGGAAAAAGAAAGATTTAACACTTATTAGTCTCGATATAAGTTCAGCATTTGATTCAGTAAGTTGGGACTACTTGTTTATCTTACTGAAGTGCACAAATTTCTCTGATGCATTTGTAAATCTAATTGAACATCTATATAAAGGAGCACTGGCTTATATTAAGATAGGAACGTATGTCTCACAAAAAATACCCATTTTAAAAGGTACAAAACAAGGGTGTCCACTCTCACCACTATTATTTACTTTAATAATGGAGCCTTGGGCTAATTTGATCAGAAATAGTACTGAAATAGAAGGATTTGATATAGATGAAAATACAATATCTAAAATTCAACTTTTTGCAGATGATGTTCTAATTACGTCATCAGGAACTAACTCCTCTATGCAGTCCTTATTTGATAAAATGCTGGATTTTAAAAATACCTCTGGTTTGATATTTAATGAAGAAAAAACTAAAATATTACCAATATACACACGAAAAAATGTCCTCATTAGTGATTTTAACAAATATATACCCAACTCAGCTCAGATAACTTACTTAGGTATAATATTAACTAAAGATATTAAATCCATTATACATAATAATTATAGTAGTTGTCTTCTTAATATACAAAATCTTTTCAATAGCTGGAACAATATGTTTTTTACCATGGAAGAGAGACTCACAATTATTAAAATGATAATATTCCCTAAGATATTATATTTAATACAATCAATAATACTCCCACCTACAAAAATAATTATTAAGAAATTGAATTCATTAATGTTGAATTTCTTATGGGCACCTAATAGACCTAGGATTGCATTAAAGAAACATACTAATAGCTGGTCTCAAGGGGGCATTTCATTTCCAGACTTTAATTTATATACTATCTCTTCTATTATAAAAGTTATTACTTTGTTAATAGATCAGTCATATGTTGCAAGATGGAAAGATTACTGGGAACTAATTAGCATTCACTTCATGAAAATCTCTTTAATACATAAAAATATTATTGTAAATAACCCCATGTTATGGTTACTAAAAGAATTTTGTACTTCATCTATTACACCAAAATATATAGTTAGTTACCCATTAAACATTATTATTAGTTGGCAATGTACAACACTAGAACAATAAAGATGTACTGAGATGATGAACTGCTCGTATGCCAAGGATATAAATGGGATATACCCACAATTTATTGAACAACAAAATCTTCAGGTTTAGCGCTTTCAACTGAATACCAGTCTTCCTCAGAACAATGAAATGTAGTACTCATTTCATATTTATACATAACATATAATTGGGTAATTGAATTCAAAAGTCCGCCAAAAAAATTAAAGGGACAACCCATCTTTTTCTTGCAATAATAATTACTGTAGCAGCACATACATTATTCCATTCTCAAAAACATAAAGAATCGAGATATGTAAACACAGACTATATATAAAAACTATGTGAGAATTAAAAAGCTAAAATATATGTATACTAATTGATGTTAATAAAATCTATCTATTATATACTTTATTTTATACATATATATATAAACCACACTGAAACTAAAAAATGTATCTAATCATACCTATCCACTCAAACTTTTGGAAGTAAAATGTGAGTGAGAATATAAAAATAGGTGTCACATACCAGTAAACTATATACTAACATATCTATAATGGCTGATGAAAACAAGTATATAAATGGAAAAAATTGGAAGAATTTTTAATCTATGGGGCTAAAGCTAAAAAAGGTTTGATGCTAATAAAATCGTTTAAACCAGGTAGTCTCGTTGGATCAGTTAGAATTTGCCATTTACTCTCCAATTGTGCCAATCTCATTTTCCAATTACCTCCAAAGGGTGTATCAATAACTTGATCGATAATAGAAAAGACAAATTTATGGTCTTCACCCTTATCTAATATGTGCCTATATAACGCATTTTTAGTATCACACTTAGATATTTTATATAGGTGTTCGTAAATACGTTTTTTCAGCTGTCTTTCCGTCTTCCCTATATAGTGTGCATTACATTTTGTGCATATGGCAATATAGACCACCTGCTTGGTGTAGCAATTACCTATCCTACATTTAATGATAGTGTGACAAATGTCATCCAATTTTATAACCTTGTCCATGTTAATATGATTAGATTGGCGGCACCTTCCACATTTCAATGTACCTTTATATATATCATGTGCCTGTTTATTATGACTTGCTCTTACTAATAGCTTCTTCATATTTGGAGCTGTCTTAAAAACTATTCGAGGTTTACTACCCAATATATTTTCCAAATCCATGATGGTTAATGTCTTCCAGTATCTCTCTAAAATTTCTTTAATAATATAGGTGGTAGGAGTGTAGGTAAGTATGCAAACCCTTCCAGAAATATCTCTGTCAAGAGGTGCCTGTTGTTCCATTTTATAACAACCTAACAAGGGTTTGTATTTGATTCCCCATTCATTATGCACATACTTGACTACATCCATAACCATCTTTTCAGGGTAAGCCCTACTCATAAACAATTCCTTGATGACATTTAATTCAATTTCCAAGATCTGTTTGTTGGATGACATTCTCGCTGCACGTATGCATTGCCCTTTGATGAAATTTTTAAAAATGTATGGGGGATGGTTACTACTAAAATGAACATAGTCATTCGAGAATGTGGGTTTCCTATAAATTCTAGATGTGAATCCACATACATCGTGACTCAATAGTACATCTAAGTATGAAATTTCTTTATAACTATGATTGTATGTAAATTTAAAAAAATCTACTGTATTATTGAGGTATAACATAAATTTATGTAATCTATCCACAGATGCATTCCACAAAATAAAAATATCGTCCAAATATCTGACATATAGGACTATATCTTTAAAGAATTCACTCTTGAACACATGTTCAGATTCCCACTCTGCCATTACCAAGTTAGCAAAAATGGGAGCATACGCTGCTCCCATGGCTACTCCCTTGGTCTGTCTAAAGAACTCCCCTTGAAATGAAATGTAATTATAGTCTAGTACTAGTGACATCATGTCACAAATTAAAGAAACTTTTTCCCATGAAAAGTCGGTGTACTTTTTCAAACTTCTTTCAAAGCACTCCAGGCCCTCCTCCTTCGGTATACTGGAGAATAGATCAATGACATCTACTGTCAAGAAAATTAAATTTGCACTCCATTTATCATCCGTTATTTCCCCCAAAAATCTCCAGGAGTCCTTCATAATGTGGGGAATATTATCATATACTTTCTTGAGCCATCGGTCAATTAATTTCCCAATATTAAAAGTTTTGGACCTGGATCCCGAAACAATGGGACAAAATGATGGATGCTCAATGGATTTATGCACCTTGGGTATACCAACCAACTTCGCCAACACAGGATAATCCATTTTCAAAAAGGTATATGTGTCATTAGAAATTCTACTATCAATGAGATATTCTTCTATAATCAGATCAATATGTTTATGCCCTATATTAATTTGATTGATTGAAATATTTTCATAATTTCCTGAATTATATAAAATATCATGTATTTCCTGATAGTATTCATTAGCATAAAATATCACGGCTCCACCTCCCTTATCGGGTTTCATCACCCTGATTTCTCTATTGTTCAAGATGTCCTGTAAAATTTTTCTCTCCATTGGAGTCAAATTGTCTAATATACCATTACCATGGATTTTCATTTTATTATGTGTCCAATAAATGTCATTGCATACCAATTGCTCAAAATTATGAACATGTGAATTAGAATTAGGTATGTAAGTACTATTTCTCGTAAGGTCGGTTCCTGCTATCCTTTTACCCCCTATATTATTACTATCCTTGTTATTATTTTCATTAACTTTATCAAATTGTATAGCTAAATTAAGCTTCCTGCAATACATTTTAACCTCCTTAATATTGTCAGGTAGCTTTAGCCCCATAGATTAAAAATTCTTCCAATTTTTTCCATTTATATACTTGTTTTCATCAGCCATTACAGATATGTTAGTATATAGTTTACTGGTATGTGACACCTATTTTTATATTCTCACTCACATTTTACTTCCAAAAGTTTGAGTGGATAGGTATGATTAGATACATTTTTTAGTTTCAGTGTGGTTTATATATATATGTATAAAATAAAGTATATAATAGATAGATTTTATTAACATCAATTAGTATACATATATTTTAGCTTTTTAATTCTCACATAGTTTTTATATATAGTCTATGTTTACATATCTCGATTCTTTATGTTTTTGAGAATGGAATAATGTATGTGCTGCTACAGTAATTATTATTGCAAGAAAAAGATGGGTTGTCCCTTTAATTTTTTTGGCGGACTTTTGAATTCAATTACCCAATTATATGTTATGTATAAATATGAAATGAGTACTACATTTCATTGTTCTGAGGAAGACTGGTATTCAGTTGAAAGCGCTAAACCAGAAGATTTTGTTGTTCAATAAATTGTGGGTATATCCCATTTATATCCTTGGCGTACGAGCAGTTCATCATCTCAGTACATCTTTATTGTTCTATTATTATTAGTTATCGTAATTTTATATTTATGCATCCTAGGTATAAGGAATGGAATTTTATCCTATTCCCTATAATGTATACACAAGGTATTCTTTTGTCAACCACCTTTGAAAGAACTCTTTTAGTCACTGAGAATGATTTAAAGTATTGGTATCAGTTGCTGTGTGATAATAAAGTTAAAAATTTAGACTTCTTAAAGCAAGAATTTGATTTGAGAGAAACATGTTGGTTAGAAGTTCAGACTTTTAGACAACATCTTATTAATAAAATTGATTTAATGTCTTTAACAGTTAAAGAATCTGTTCCAATTCTGATTGATTACTTGATATTAAATTTACAACATAGAGTTTCAGATAAAGGTAAGCTTTCACACATACATAAAATTATTATAGAAGAAACTAATTAAAGTTTTGATACCTATTGGAATTATTTCATTTCCATTAATGGTGAATCACCAAAACAACAAGATAAACAATATATATTGGAATCTGCTTATAAAACTACTTCTTCCATTAATTGGAGACTTTTTACTTGGAAATTTTTACATAGGTCTTTCTATACACCTTTAATGATGAATAAAATAAATAATAAAGACAACTTATGTAAAAGATGTAATGTAGAAATAAATGCTGATTGGGCACATATGTTTTATGACTGTGTAAAATTGAAGGAATATTGGAAGTTAATCAATGATTTTTTGCAGGCCCTTTTCACAGATAATTTCATTGTTTCTAAATCACTTATATTATTTAACACTCCTGTTCCTAAAAGTGTTAAAAAAGTTAAACTTCTCTTATTATGGTCTATTCTAGCAGTGGCTAGAAAAATAATAACCAGAAATTGGATTTCAGATACTCCTCCTTCATTTAATGAATTTAAAAATGTTATGACTGAAGTGTGTCATATGGAATTGATGACAATAAAATCAAGAACTACTAGAAAAATGTCTTACTATATTATATGGGATACTTCACAAAACCTGTTAAAAAAATCTTAGTTTCAATAATAAGACATTACAGTTTAATCAATTGATTTGATTTGTAGTGGATGTCTCTGTAAATACTTTGGTTATTTTATTAAATGTTATAACTATTTATATCTTAACTGCTTGTATAAGATTGTTATGATATTTATTTTGTATGTTAAAAACAATAAACTTGTTTTAAAAAAAAGAAGGACCTTTTGTATTAGAGGGAAGGGAGGGAAGGCATATAGAACATTCTCTTCCATGGAAAGCTGAAGGTATCCACTTTCCAGGCTAGAGGGGAATGATTCCTGCTGCAAAATTTGTTTAGTTGTCTATTCTGGGAGGAGGCAAACAGATCCACTTGAGGTGTGCCCCACTGATGGACTATGTCTTGGAAGGTATCCCTGTGCAACTTCCATTCGTGTTGTAGACATGAGGTTCTGCTGAGCAAGTCCGCTTGCTTGTTTTCCTAAGAGGGGATGTAAGACACCTTCAAGAAGAGGTTGTGTTTGGTTGCTATTACCCAGATCTGTAGAGTTATCCGGCATAGCTGGTATGGAAGGCTTATAGAGCCAGCAGTCATTTCTCTGACATTGATGTGTTGCTTTTGCAGGGCCGGGGACCAGCAATGTTGTACCCTGTAGTCCTGTAGGGTTGCCCCTCCACCCTAGGTCTGATGCATTGGCGTGCATGGATTGATTGGTGGGAGAGAGTCGCAGAGGAATTCCTTGGTTTCAGGAAATCTGCTGAATCCACCACTTTGGCTCCATTTTTAAGCAGGGCAGAAGGGGAATGAGTTTTTCTAGTGGATGTTGGTTCTGGAATCACACATTCTTTAGGTACCACTGGAATTTTCTCATGTGCATCCTTGCCAGTGGGAGCATGGGGATGGTGGCTGCCATGAGGCCTATAATCTGCAGAAACTGTCTTGCAGTTAGATGAGACTCTGACAGTAGGCTTTGAAAATGGGAGGAAAGGGACTGTACTCTGTCTGGTGGAAGGAAGAATCTCATTAGGTCTGTTCTGATCCTGCAGCCTAAGATAACCTTGTCCTGTTGGGGAGAACAGAGGACATTTAAAGGTTGAGGGTGGATCCCAGGTTGTGAAGAGATATGGTGAGTTGGAGATGGGTTAGAAGGGTGGACTCTGATTTTGCCAAAATTAGAATATCATCCATGTAAGGGTAGATTTGTACTCCCTTGGTTCTGAGGGTCTGATGGGAATGTTCAAGTATGCATCTTTTAGGTCTAGAGTGACCGTGAAGGTTCAGGGTGGGATGAGGGGTAAAAGAGTCTGAAAGGACAGTATCTTGAAGGAGTGAACTTTTAGGAACAGGTTCAGATATGATAAGTCCAGGATAGGTCTCCAGGGGCCACCCTTTTTTGGAACTAAGAAAAGGCGGGAGTAGAAGCCTAGTCCCACCTGTCCTGAGGGAACTGGTTCTATAGTTCCTTGAGATAGGAGTTCCTGCAAGATGGAAGGGAATAGATGAAGCTGATTTTTTGGAGGGTAAGGAATCCTTTTTGGTTTTGGTTTTTCTTTCCAGGATAGAAAGTATCCTTTTTGGATGATGGAAAGAACCCATAGATCTGAGGTGATGGTTTTCTAGAAGGGAAGGCACTGGGTAAGGTGGGTGTTCAGGGGAATTTGGGCAATGCAGTCATGCTGAAGATGAGACCCCTCTATCTTAAAAGGGGTGTTTGGTGGGGGGGGGGGAGTTGGTGGATCTGGAGCAAGGCTGTCTCCTGGATCCACTTTGGGGTCTAGAAGAGGAAGAGCGAGAGGTTGTGGGAGTCCTTCGGACAAAGGATGTTTTGGCTGGGTAGTTCCTGTAGTATCTGGAGACTGGGTACACCAGCAAATGCTTTATGTCCTGCAGTTCCTTGCCTTTCTCTTGCAAGTTTTTGAAAAGTTCTACTGAATGTTTTCCAAACAGAAGGTTCCGGTCCAGAGGAGCATTCAGGAGGACCTGCGCAAGGCAGATGCAGTAGCAGCAGACCTGGCTGATGCCTCCACTGCATCATAACTGCAGTGAATAGAGTGTCTGGCTACTTGTGTAACAAGAGACAGTTTGGATGCAATGTCTGATTTTTGGGGTGGAGACCTGAGAGACCAGGTCCAGGGTGTATTTTACCATGTGTGTTTGGTAATTGGTAGCACTGAAGACCAGTGTAGAGGAGGTGTATACCTTTTTACCCATTCTTTCCATTGTTTTGCTGTCCTTATCTGTTGGCAATAGAGAAGCAGAAGGCAATTGCCTAGACTGTCTGTCTGGGGACACAGCAATAACTGCTGGGTCGGCGAGGGGGGGGGGGGCTTTCACAGAAACTTCTGGTCATCAGGTACTTAGTAAAACCTGTCTGGCCTTTTAGGGGCAGGAAGTTGCGAATCTGCGTTCTTGGAGACAGAACTGAAGGCATCCAGAAAGGCTGGGAGCAAGGGAGGGATGGCTGAAGGTGTGGGAGACTCAAGCTGCAGAAGTTCAAAGTATCTCTTCTGGGTATCAGATACTAAGATAGCATCCCACTTGACATACTATTTCATTTTTTAAATAGTTTCCCCAAAGGAAATATCCTCAGGTGGGGAGTCTCCTTCAATAGAATCTTTGTCTGGGGAATAATAACCCATAGGAGAAGCAATCTGTGAGACATATGAGACAGATTCCTCAGAAGAGGAGTAGGACTGGTCATGGTCTCCTGCTTCTTCTACCCCCTGTTGAGTAGTAGTTAAAGGCTGGGAGGAAGCAGATGCTGGCCTGGGGCTCAGCACAGGAATGCTGGTGGTTGCAGGGCCTGTATGCCTACGGGCCATAAAGGCCTGCATTAAGGAAGAAGTGAAGGACTCCCAATCTGAAGCAGCTTGAGGCATCAGGATAAAGTGTTTTATTTTTTGTTTTTTCTTGGTAGGAGAGGGCATCAGGGTTGGTTTTGAAACACAGGCCTGAGCTGGAGTAGGAGAGGTCTCGGTCGGCCAACCAAGCAATGGTTCCCCCTCAACGTCGGTTATGGCCAGCATCTGTATTAACCCCGCAGACGTGCTCTCCGTGGCTGCAGAAGTGGCCTCTTCCAGAGGAACCGAAGCCGTTGGAGTAATCAGGTGTCCCTTGGCCCCTAGATCGGTAATCTGTGGGACATCCGATGGCAGAGCGGCATCTGGAGAAGGCCTACAAACCTTGGCCTTCTTCCTAGGTTGCTCAACTTGGGCGACCAACTCAGGATATATCCTAAGTGTGAGGCGTTTAAGCCTTTGATTTCCTAAATACAAATTTAAAGAGGCCAGATGGCTGTTTAGGGTCTTTGGCATGAATGCCTGACAAATGGAACAGGCCTTATGGTCACGCTCCCTACCTAGGCTAGGATCGTGGGAGTCTTTGTGCGGTATCTGATGCCCGCAATTATATTTGTTGTTTTTCTCAGACATCAGCTAACAGAAAAACAAGAGCAACCAAGGAAAGTGTACGCAACAGTGAAAAAATCCCAATGGGGTACTTATCTTTTGAACTCTTCAGATATAGGTGCAAAGCTATCATCTCCGGCTGAAAACATCTGAGGTCTGTGCGTGCCATCACATTTATAGTCCCTGGTTTATGGCCCTACGTGTGAAGTCCCACACACCTACAGCAGCCAGGCTTAAGCTTTTGTATAGGAGCCGACGTTGGATCGCCTGAGGGCTAGAAATCCCACAGTATGAATACTGCAACATAGGAATAAGAAGGACATACACTGATATCAAAAATATATCATCAATCTCTTTCTCACATTTTTCTGCATAGGGTTAGGGTGTCATATCAATTGTCTCCATTTGTAATAATTTTTGGAACCATTAATGAAGACCGGATGAAAATGTCTTCTCCACAATCAGCAAATAAGGATTTATCTCTCACAAATCTCTTTACTTAGATCTATGAACCTACTTCAGTGAACAAAAACACTGTCTGAAATAATGTCTTTAGATTGGATATAAAGTACACAAGCTGTCACATAAATACTACATGCATACTCTCAGGAGTCACTGAGTGACTATCACTTTATTTATACATAATTGGAAACAATGTAAATTACAAAAGGGAATACATTACAACTGGACCACATATAGAAATATTTCAAAGACACAACTCTTAACCCATCACTCAAGTAACATTACTGGACCCTACTAAAATACTTAGATTTAGATGATGCCAGTGTCTCTTTAACAAAACTTTCCTATATGCTTAACTAAGGGGTACCCCAATGAAAAATGAAAGTCAAATCCTCTCCACCCTGCTGGCTATCTACAGAAACAGAGCAAATGAGGAGTATAAGAGAGAGATCCTAGAAAATCTGGAAAAAAAAATAATGTCATCTTACCAAGAGTATAGCTCACAAGTAAAAAGCACAAAACAAAAAGAAAAGAAAACATTTTACATATTAAAATAGTCTAGCATTAATAACCCAAACCAGAAGTGTAGCAAGGATGGGGCAAAGGGGGCAGCTGCCTCACGTGAAAGGTGTTCTGGCAGCATGATTGGGAAGTGCAGCTCCTACATTTTTTTTTTTCTTTTAAAAGTGGAAGAGGTCTTTTTTTTTTCTTTTTGGCTGTGAAGGTGCCAGATTGGGGACCAGTACTTGATGCTACATGAGCTGGATATGGCTCTGACTCAAACCTATTCTGAAACACCATTAACACCTGAATCAAACCAGGTAAAAACATACAACCAAACCCCTTTCCACACATGTCAAATAATAATGTTACCTGCAAGACAAAAGCATGATTCATACAGGTTGCATCTTCCCTATTAACCCCCTCCCCAAAAAGGAGAGATTAACATTATTGACAATCTCATAAAAAGTTACTACAGAAATTAAAATGTACTACCACAAAGACATCTACCACAGCAGACACTACAGCTTATCCAACAGGAAGCCTTATAAGCGAAGGACCTCTACCAACCCTATGGAAACAATCAAACATAATTCCAATCCATAAAGAGAACAATATCACAATATCTCTGACTTCAGACCTGCGGTTATGTTATCACTCATCTCAAAATTTCTGCAGCAATATATCAATAAACAGTTAATAGGGTACTTAATCAAAAATAACATTATTATTTGATGCAATCTGGTTTCTATCCTGACACAGACAGTACATACAGAACACTCCTCTCCTTTTTAAACACAATAAATGCATAACAAAATTAAACCTGCTTACTCCCTCTGTTTTCCATGACTTATCAAAAGCATTTATAATACCTCATGGTCTACTCCAAACCATCTTAGACATAAGCAGTATAGGAATACTGGGGTTCAGAGGTTACCTCTGTGAGAAATCCCAGTCAGTAGAAAGGAAAGACATCTACTCATCTTAACCACACACTGCTGCAGGACTTCCACAACAGCCTATCCTTGGCCATCTTTTATTCAACATATTTATCAAAAACATACACAAAAACACAAAATGATAGAAAGGCAACCCTCACACAATACACAGATGATGCAGTATTACTATGTTCAGCATCTACTCCCTCTGAACTCCAGCTAAAGGGCAAGCATGCTTTTAACATACTAGAAGAATGGCTCACTAAATCTCAACTAATATTAAATTTCTAAAGACAAAACTAATATTGAATGCATTTGAAGCAAAATATAAAAACACTTTTTTTTTAACTGCACAGAATATTCGAAATAAACCAAATTGGCCAAGAATCACATCAACAACTACAACCCACATAGACAATTCTGATCGTAACATCTAAATCAAATTTAAAAATCTTTAAACCATTGCAAGACTCTTTATACTCTGCATACATAGCAACATTATGAAATTCAGTGCTTCCTGATCTCGAAACAGAGTGAAACCTCAATCTCTTCCTTCAAAAAAAAACATACCCAACCTCTGTGTGGAAATTCTTACAAACATGATAAATAATTCATAAAAAAATTGTTTAACTAGTTAAGGTAGCACTCGATCAAAACAACTTCCTCTTATATTCCCTCATACCAATAACCTTCAGACAATCTACTTTCCCCTTGTCTTTGTATTAATATTTTTTTTTTTACTATATAGTCTTCCTTATTGCATCCTTTCACTACCAATTTCCTTCAACCACCCCAAACAATTTTCTTACTTTTTGCTTTCATACTGCCTCCTGATGCTTCCTTTATTTTCTTGTATTACCCAGACTTCTCTCCTATTTAACATTTTCCTACTATTAAACTCTAATTGATACAGGTAATTATGCTTGCACTTATAAAAATGTTGTATGTCATTAACACTACTGTGTTAAGGAAACGTATACATTTACTCACTGCTCATTGTATGAGATCATTTCTCTCATTCAGTTGTAATGCTGACTGTAAATATATAGTTAATATCGACTGCAATGTCATTCTTCTAGCTGTAACTACATTTGTATTGTTTGCATTGTTTTACTGTTATGTGAGGTATATTTCTCCCTGGGAAGAGGAAGCAGCTTAGTTGGATTATCTCAATAAATAAATATGCAAATAAATGTGATGCTGGATTTATGTGATTCAAGCAAGTAGAAACAGAAAAATGCTAGCAATCTTACAGTCACAAGAATCCTAATAAAAAAGCTTCATTATCTCAAATCTTTTACTTTGCCAAACAGTCAATGACCATTTGTCATAGGACCAACAATCCTCTCAGAACTATCATTCTGATCCACTCCTGAAGCTTACTCCATGTAATACATTACATTCTAGGAAAATATCTTCACCACTCCTCATGATAACATGGAGTTTAGGCAGACTGACACTCAAGGAATTTTTCATATCTGGTAGTTCAAAACCTTTCAATTAATTAGTAGGTTCATACTTATGCAAGTAACTTTGAGAGACAACCTGAGAGCATGTACTGTGGACTATGATACTGGGGTGAGAAGACTTGAAACTAGCCCAAACCACTGCATTCTGACTGAAGATCAAAATGCGAATCATCACATGATGAAGTCATGGTAAACTTTCTTTCTTGTCTTTGGTCTTGCTGTGCCCAACAATCCTGCCCCTGGCTCTTCTACTGGTACAATTCATTACCCTAGGGGTGGTAAGAGCTTGATGTGACATTCATTCAACTTGAGGTGAGGGTCGGGCATTGGAAGTCATGCCATCATCTGTGTGGTGGGGGTTGAGGCTCAATCTCTATACATTTACATTTCTCCCAAGCACATACCAACAGACATCCAAGGAAGGGCATGTGACAGGCCAGTGAGAGGGATGTCATTTTCTTCTGTGGGTGGCATAATCATTATAGGTTCTACCTACTCATAACAAGCAACTCAATGTGTTTTCAATTCTTACCAGAGAATCCAACACACACAGTGTGCCCACCCATGCAGATCTAACCCTCACCTTCTTAGGTAGGTGAGCAGGTATTTCATCATCATTCCCCCTCTGTCTCCAGTCCCTCAAGCACATATGCTGCTAAATGAAACTGGGCTACCTGGGCCATATTCAGACCTTTATACCTGTGTGCCACAGAGCTAAGTCACAGTACAGTCTGAAAATAAGACATTTTTATTGGTCATAAAAGGCAAAAAGTTCTGTTACATTAAAAGGTCAAGCAACATGTTGACTGTATGTTATAGCTTTTGAAACCAGAATTACTGGGGGCAGCAAATGGGCCCAAGAAGGTGATGAGGTGGAATAAATGTGGGACTAGACACTCTAACCTGGAACATGAATGGGATATACCATGAAAGTTAAAGTTAACAAAATTTAACTTGGTGACAGGTGTATCCCATTCATGTCTGGAGGGAGCGGGTGCTGCAGAATATCAGAAAAGGTCATCCTATAGCAATAAAAATGTGGTTAGGGACAAGACAAGTGGGAATATCTTGCTGGAGCTTAAACAAATAACAGAATGTACAAGTGAACTCTTGCCATAGCTTTTGAATATTTGCCATATGCTATCCCTCTGAAGAAGAGGTGAACATTTATGAATAGCCTAAACTAGGAAGAAAGGAAATAAATGAATAAAAGGTAAATAAGGACTTCAGTATCATAGAAAAAACCTGAAATATACGACATGCAAAAAAAGAAGTTTTCTTACCATAACGTTCCATCTGTGTTGTAGATCTTATTCATTCATTACTGATAAGACTTTGGTTCCGTTCTCGGAACCGACACGGCCTTTTCCAAGCTCGCGCCAGCCAAAAACTCTCAGCTAAGACCTACCCATAATGCCCCTCTCATAGCCCCTCCAGATCGAGTTTATATAGTAAGAGAAAACAGTAGGAGACTCTGTCTGAGCAAACACCCTAACCAGGAATTCCTAAAGTCCACCAAGAGTTCAGGCAGGGGGAAGGAGGGTGGGAAGTAATGAATGAATAAAGATCTACAACACAGATGGAATGTTATGGTAAGACATAACTTCTTTATCTAATGTTGTAAATCTTTATTCATTCCTTACTGATAGGACCGAGACCCCAGCTACTTGAGTCCTGGGTGGCTCTAAGGAAGGATATTCCTGAGCACCATAGAACCAAAAGATGCTTGTCCTCTGGAGGCCAAAAACAATTTGTAATGAGAGATAAAGGTATGAGGTCTTGCCCAAGTGGCTACTGCGCAGATATCATCCATAGAGGCTCTGGAATGAAAAGCCACAATAGTAGAATGAGCCTTTATTCAGAAGGTAAAGACAGCTTATTCTGATGGTAGATGAAGGTAATGACGTTTCTAAGCCAGGAGAATAGAGTCACTTTGGAGACAGGTTTACCCAATCTGGGTCCAGCAAAGGCCACAAATAACTGATGCATTTTCCTGAAAAATGCAGTCCTGTCCAGATAACAATGGAGCTGCCCATGAACATCAAGGGTATGCAACAGATACTCCCCTCTGAATGCTGAGGGAAGAAAACCGGCAGGTCAATAAATTGGTTAATGGAAAATCCAGAAATGACCTTGGGCAAGAAGGAAGGGTCAATACGAAGGGATACTCTGTCCCTGTGGAAGTTCAAGTAAGGTCTTTTGACACACAAGGCCTGCAACTCAAGATACTCTTCTTGCTGAGGTAAGTGCTACTAAAAGTAGAGTCTTCCATGATAAAAATTTTATATTGCAAGAATCAAAAGGCTCAAAAGGAGGGCCTGTTAATGATTGAAGTACCAAGGCCAAGTCTCAGGTTTCTATGGGGGGCTTGACAGGAGGTTTAATGTGTAATACTCCTTTCAAAAAGGTTTTGCACAGGCGGTGTGACATAACAGAATAATTATCAAATCCATTATGAAAATTTGCGATAGCTGCTAAATGTACAGTGATCGTCGATGCTGAGGCTCCTGCATGTAGAAGAGTCATCAGGTATTGTAGGATCTTTTGAACAGGTATAGAGAAAGGGTCTATGTTCTGATCTTTGGACCAAATAGAGAACCTAGTCCATTTACTAGAATACATTTTCCTGGTGGAAGGTTTGTGCGAAGCCAGAAGAATTTCACGAACGGGAGAGGAAATATCAGGCAGCCTGGCAATCATTGGAAGTGGAGGAACCAAGCTGTGAGGTTAAGGCTGTGGAAATTGGGGTGAATCAGTCCCTGAGGATGAGACAGCAGACCTTGGGAATGATTCAGGATCCACGGGCTGTGAATCAGATGAGGCTATAGGAAAGGGAATCAGACTTGACGGGGCCAATAAGAGGCAATGAGGATCACTTTGCTTCTCAACCTTTGAGCTTTCTGGAGGAATTTCAGGATGAGAGGAAACAGGTGTAAGTCATACAGTACACCTGGGGGGGGCCAATCGTGAGTTAGAGCATCCCTCAATGGTTTCCCCGAGGGGGGGATATGGGCAAAGTAGCTTCTGCATTTGTTGTTTAAGGGGGAAGCAAACAGATCGCAGCAAGGCTTGCCCCAGCAGCAGAATATCCGATCCACTATTACAGGATTGAGGGACCACTCATGAGACATCAGGAAGTTCCTGCTCAGATTGTCCACAATAAGGTTGGAACTTCCGGGAATGTGCACTGCTATAAGAAAGCGGTTGGAAGCTATCGCCCAGTGCCAAATCCTGATGGCTTCCCGACATATGGGGGGTAAGACCTGGTTCCGCCTTGCTTGTTGATATACCAGACGACTGACATGTTGTCCGAATGAATTGCAATGGTCCCAGAAGGGAGAGATGTATGGAACGCTTGCAACACTAAGAGAACTGCCTTCAGTTCCAGGACATCTATGTGCAAATTGGCATCCATGGGGGACCAGGTGCCTTGGACCGTCTTTCCCTGGAAATGCCCCCCCAACCCTAACAGGGAAACGTCCATGGTCACCGTGGCCCTGGGAGACAGAACAGTCGACACCAAAGATTCGATACTGGCTTCATCCACCATAGCATTTCTTCCTTGCAAAGGTTTGTAAGATGTAACGTGGTCGAATGGGTGAGTTAAGATCAACCATTGTGAAGAAAGGAGCCACTGTAGTATTCTCATGTGCAACCTCGCCAGTGGTACTAGAGTAATGGCAGCTGCCATGAAGCCTAAGAGTTGCAGTACAAGGCATGCTGGTACAAAGGTCTGTGGAAGAAGGGCTTGGATTTGGTGTCTTATTTTCAAAAGCCTGTGAGGATGGAGGGAAGCATGACATGATGTTGTGTCGAAAGTTACTCCAATGAATTCCAGTGTTTAGTTGGGGACATCTGAGATTTATCCCTGTTGATTGTAATCTCCAAGCGGAGAGCATGGCCTTGAGTGTAAGAGAGACTGCGGATTAGAAGATTCCTGGTCAAGGCAGTAAAGAGCCAATCGTCTAGATACGGAAGCACCTGGAATCCTTGTAGTCGAAGATGAGCTACTACACCTGCCATACATTTGGTAAACACTTGGGGGGCTGTTGAGAGACCGAATGACAGTGCCCTGAACTGGTAGTGATTGGCTTCCAGCCGGAAGCAGAGAAATCTCCGGGAGCATTTATCCATCTTTATGTGGTAATACATGTCCTGGAGAAATATAGAGCACATCCAGTTGTCCTTCCCTAGAAAGGGGAGAATGGACTGTACCGTGACCATCCGGAGTTTTTCAGGTTTGATAAATTTATTCAATAGGCTGAGATCCAGGATTGGTCTCCAGTCTCCTGTCTTTTTTGGCACTAAAAAGAACCTTGAGTAAAACCCAAATCCTCTCTGGTCTGGTGGGACTGGTTGGATGACTCTTTTTCTTAGCAGCTTTTCTATTTCTAAGGCTGCTACCTCCCTCTGATTGGGTGGTACATTGGGGATTCGTTTGACAGGTCAGGGAGTTAAACCGAAAGGTGTCTGGTAACCTCTGGATATTATTCTCTGCACGCAAACATCGGTAGTAGTAAGTTGTCAGGCTGGTAGGTGCAGAGAAAAACGACCCCAACTGCTTCCAGAGGAAAGCAATCGGGCCAGGCTCAGGAACACTGGTAGGGTCATCTGGAGAAGGAATCTCCAGTGCCCTGGTTATGCGGACCCCCTCTACCCCAAAAGGGGCATCTTTGAGATGAGTTGCCCCCTCTGCCCCAGGGGGATTGCTCACCACAAGTGTCACTGAAGGACCCTTGGGATTTCTTGAACCACAATTTTTCTCCCCTCCGGTTCCTGGAGTAGGACCTCTGGGGGGATGGAAAAACATATGCCCACAGCAGACAAGGTCTTTCCGTCTTTCTCACTTCATGTTAGTGTGTCTAGTACTTTGGGACAAAAAGTGCAGATTCATCGACAGGTGCATTGACGAAGGAAGATTTAAAGGGGTCTGCGAAATCACACAAATGCATCCAAGCATGACGTCTTATGACAATGCCTAATGCGGCAGCTTGAGCTGCCCCCTCGGTGGTGTGAGATATCAAATGTATCGTGGAGTTCGAGACAGATTCGAGGGTAGCTAGCTGCGAGGCAACAGTGTCACGCACCTCATCAGGCAGTACCCCCACCACAGAGGAAGACATTTCAGAGATTAGGTCTCTTTGGAGGCGAGTGAAGTGTGCCAGGTAGTTCAGCGACCAAATGGCAAAGGTCACTGAAGCATAGGTCCACCTCCCTAGTCTGTCCATGGCCCAAGACTCCCTGCTCGGAGGATGGACAGTGGAACTATTTTCTGCCAGTTTCGTTTTGGTGGCCACCGCCACGACCATGGAATCAACAGTCAACTACTTGGACCAGTTGGGCTGGTCTTCAGGGGTGGACAGAATTTTATCCATCCTCCGGGGGACAGGTTCTACATTGCCCGGGGCCTTCCAGGCACACTGCACAATCAGCTTAATAAGCTCATTCGCAGGTGAGGTCAACCGAGGAAGTAGATAGTCAGGCACGGAAGGCCTGCAAGAACACAGACTTCTCAGAAGAAGGGTTAGAGGACTTCCATTCTACCCGCTGCTTGAGGATTTCGAGAATATCTCCAAATGAGATGCTGTCTGGGGGAGACCATGGGGGCCCTTCTCCCCCATTGCAATTGGTGTCCTCAGTGATAGATTCCTCAGGGAAATCAAGGTGCTTCCTCTTGCACCGTTTCTTCCAGAGTGGCTTCCTAGTGGGATCTTCTGAGAAGGACTCCAGAGAAAGGGTTCCCTTCAAAGGGTGGTCTTGTGGCTCCCATGCCCGGGATCCCAAAGTAGGAGTTTGGGACAGCTGCATGCTAGAGGGGGGTTCTAGTGCCGATGTCATTGGTGCTGACTGCGAGCCTGTGGAGGCAAGGACCCTCTCCATCACTTGGAAAGCAGGCCCACCCAAGGAGGGATGGAAGCCCGGAACCGAGAAAGACAACCTTGGAACCAGGGTCACACCCCGACCTGAGGAGCTCCAAGAGGACTGACTGGAAGCTGTCGGAGCCATGGACATAGATGGCGCTAGCAAAAAAATAGGTGCTGGGCTAGGTACCAAGGTGCTGACAGTCCAAACACTGCTCTGAGAGTGCACCGGCTCTAACAGAGCCAATGCAGCAAGGGAGGTCAGTGCCGACAGGGAAAACTCCGCAGTTGGGGCCAAGACAGTATGCACCAGAGGTGGTCATCGGTACAGAGATCTCTGGGGCCTGGGTAGAGGCTGGAGGAGGATAAAAGTACAGTTGTGTACACTTACCATAAATGTAGATGTTCGAGTGTATTCACTGTTGCAGTCATTACATTTGGGTAATCTGCTGGCAGGTTGCCCTCAGTTGGCCTGAATAACAAAGTCTTGGGTCCTGCATCAGTTGCTATCTCCTCTTCCATGATGGCAGGTCGTCAGAGGTATAAAACATGCAGCCGATGCCATTTTATTCAGTTTTTCTTGCCCCAGATGTCAGGTGACCCCCAAATGGGGAGCAAAAATATATATATATACATATAAACAGCAATATATGTAAATGCACTTTTAGCAACATAAACTTTACCTTCATCTAAAAGCAAATACACCACAAAGGCTTTAGAATATAGTGAAGGAAAAAGAAGTTATAGAAAAAGGGGGATGGCGGGTGGGTAACCCGGACTGCAACAGTGAATACACTCGAACATCTACATTTATGGTTATGTGTACACAACTGTACTATGTTCTTCGTGTTTCACTGCTGCAGTCATTACATTTGGGTAGAATCCCAAAGTTATGGATGGGAAGATGGAACTAAATAGCATTAGGAGCGGCTATACGGCCCTGCAAAACTGCAGTGAAAGTCTGCCCTGGATTTGGAGAAAAGAGGCAAATGATAATGCTTTGTGAAGGTATGAACAGAGCTCCAAGTAGCAGCTTCTAGAATGTCTTTGGTTGGAACTCCTCTGAGAAAGGCTGCTGAGGTAGAGGCAGCCCTGGTGGAATGTGACCTAATTCCCTTGAGCACAGGTTTACCATGGTGCAAGTAGCAGAAATGAATGCAGTGGCTTATCCACTTAGAAACAGTCTGCTTTGATATAGCCTTCCCCTCTGATACTGAAGCAAACGCCACCAGTAGTTGCTCAGACTTTCTTAGAGATTTGGTCCTGTTTAAGTAGAATCTTAGTTGTCTGTGTACGTCCAATGAATGCAGAATCCGTTCCCCCTTGTTCTGCGGATTTGGGTAAAATGTTGGCAGGTGAATAGTTTGGTTAAGAGCCACACTGGATACCACCTTAGGCATAAAGGAAGGATTGGTCCTGAGGGATACCCTGTCCGGGTAAAATGTAATAAAAGACTCCACAGCCATGAGAGCCTGTAGTTCTGAAACCCTTCTTGCCGAAGTGATTGCCAAAAGGAAAGATGTTTTCCGAGATAAAAATTTTATATCTGCAGTAGCTGCTGGTTCAAAAGGAGCCAGGGTGAGTTTTTTCCAGCACAAAATTGAGGTCCCATGCAGGAGTTGGTGATCTTCTGGGAGGCCTTACATTTTTGGCCCCTCTAAGATACTGTTTTAGCAAAGGATGAGAAAAGATGGGACACTCCGTGTTGTAATGAGCCAAGATGGCAGTGGCATGGATTTTTATTGCAGAAAGAGGCCCTTGTCAAGCATCTCAGTATTGTAAAATCTGAGGGATATTTGGTTTTGCTGTGTCCGTTCCTTGTGCTTACTTCCAAGCACAGAATCTCTTCCATTTATCAGCATAAGATTTTCTAGTACTAGGCATTCTGACTTCCAAAATGACATCCATCACAGATTTACTGAGAGGTGTTTTTTGAATCTTTAAATGATCAGCCATGCTGCAAGGTTCAGAGTTTGGAACTGAGTGTGCAGAATTTGATTGTTCTGCTGAGACAGTAGATGAGGTATTTGAGGCAAGTACTAAGGAGGGAGTTGAGACATATTCCTTAGAATTGGGTACCAGTGCTGGCGAGGCCAATCCGGAGAAATCAGGATAATTTTTGGTTTTTCCTGTCTGACCTTTAGTAAGACCTTGGAGAGAAGAGGCAGAGGGGGAAAGGCATAGACTGATGGGTTTTACCAACTGAAGGATTGGGCATCCACTTTCCATGCTTGTCTGTGATAAGTCCTTGTGCAGCATTTGTCCAGTTGATAATTTTGGGGAGAGGCAAATAGATCTATGTTTGGGCTCCCCCATTTCTGTGTTACCATGCTGAAGATTTGTGGATCCAGTTTCCACTCGTGCGGGTCCATAATACTTCTGCTTAGGTCGTCTGCCAGAGTATTTTGTTTTCCTGGCAGGAATTGAGCTTGAAGATGCACTTGGTAAGTCAAGGCTGTGTTCCACAATGCCATGGCTAGTCTGCAAAGGGGGTAGGAATGTGTACCCCCCTGCTTGCTTATGTACCACATAACCGTGGTGTTGTCCATCTTTATCAGTAGTTGTCCTGGATGAAGTAAGTCCTTGAAGGCTGTCAGAGCATTCTGAACAGCTAGCATCTCTCTCTGGTTGATATGCAGATGCATTTGTTTTGGGCTCCATATGCCTTGAATGCATCTCCACACCAGGTGGGCCCCCCCAAGCATAGTCTGATGCATCTGTAGTTAGGGTTTGGGTGGCAGGGGGTAGAGTGAATGACAGTCCTTTGTTTTGGCGACATGTCTCTGCCCACCAAAGAACCTCCTGTTGTAGGCAGGGAATGAGATGAATCATTTTTGACTCCATAAACTTTTTAGGTATCATTGAAGTTTCCTCATATGCAGTCTTGCATATGGAATTAGTAGAATGCAGGATGCCATGAACCCCAAAGCCTGCAGAATTTGTCTTGCAGATAACTGGGTTTTTGTTGCCATCTGTTTGAAGCATGTTGTCAGTTGCCTTTGTCTGGCGTGAGGTAAGCCATCAGGGCAGTTGTATTCAAGCTTGCACCCGGGAATGTAATTGTTTGAGAGGGTACCAGTTGTGATTTCTTTTCGTTTATTGTGTACCCTAGGCATGTTAGAAACCTTTTTACAAATGCCAGATGCTGAAGAAGAATGTCCTTGTTCTCTGCTTGAATGAGACAGTCGTCCAGGTAAGGATAAATTTGTATGCTTCTTTGTCTGCAAAATGCAATTACTGGTGCCAGGCACTTTGTAAAGACCCTGGGTGCAGTAGATAAGCCAAAGGGCAGTGCAGAGAATTGGTAATGCAAAAAACCTGCCTTGAAGCGGAGGTATCTTCTGCACGATTCCCTTATTGGGATATGCAGGTATGCCTCTTTTAAGTCTAGAGTCACTAACCAAGCGTTCCTGCCCAGCATAGGCAGTAGTTGTTGTAAAGTCAGCATTTTGAATTTTGGAATGTCCAGGAATGTATTCAGAATCGATAAGTCCAGTATTGGACGCCAGGCATTGTCTTTTCTGGGTACCAGGAACAGTCTTGAATAAAAACCTTGTCCTTTTTCCTGTTTTGGTACTGGTTGAATAGCCTCCATATCCATGAGGGACGTAACTTGTTTCTGAGCCTCTGCCCATTGATTTTGTGGCAGATCTGGTCAACCGTTTGGAATTGGCAAAGTATGGAAATGAAATTTATACCCCTGGGATACTATGTTTAATAGCCACTTGTCCTGGGTAATTAACTGCCAATTTTGAGCATGAAGTGCTAATTATCCCCCCAAGGGGGCTGCCAAAAGATAAGTGCTTGGTGAAGGTAGAGGGAAGTCATTGAGACTGCTTACTGTAGGGTTGTGCTTTGTTTCCTCCAGATTTGGAGGTGAAGACACCCCATTGCTTTGACCTGTAAGAACCCTGTGATTGGTATCTAGAGACTTTTGAGGGCCTAGATTTGCCTTGAGGGACTCTGTTGGATACAGGAAAGGACCAATTTTTAGTACGTCACTGCCAACTAAACCTGCATGGCTGCACTTGTAAGAGATATTTTACAGCTTGCATAGATTTAGCTTTGTCTTCTATTTTCTTTAAAACCTCTTCTGCCTTATTACCAGAGTATCATGCTGTAAAGGGGCATTCAACAATTTAGCTTTAATATGATTAGGCAGATTTTGCTCCTTGAGCCAAGCATGCCTTCTAATCACAAATGCAGTAACTGCGGCCCTGCAAGGCCTCCAAGGAATCAAAACTACATTGCAAAGTATGCCTTTCAACCTGTTCTGCTGCATGTATTAATTCCTGTAATTCTTTATTTTCCACACGATCAGAAATCAACATCATTTTCTTTTTCAATAGGCCCATAACATGCTGCTGACATTTAAGCATATGAAACTGGCAGTTTAAGGCCCTAATTGCTAAGGTTGCAGATGTATAAACCTTCTTTCCCCATCTATCCAGCACCCTGGAATCTCTATCAGAGGGGGTTGGATTTTTGGCTGTAGAGGCCTTTACACCTTTGGGGCCCTGTGAGATAGTCTCAGGATCAGCAGCAGGATTTTTGAATAGAAATTTGTGGGAGTCAGGAACCCTGTAATATCTGTCTGGCTTACTAGGAGCCGGAGATAGGGAATCAGGAGCCATGCTTGATTCCGAAAACACATCAACAATGTCTAATACAGGAGGTGTAGCCAAATGCCTATGCTGAGGAAGAAGGAGGAAATCCCTAAGCCTCTTTTTTGATTGAGAAATCCTGACTCTCGCAATGAAAATGTTTCCTTAAAGTATGCAAGGTTTCTCCAAAATAATAATTCTCAGGAGGAGATGCAGATGGGATGGATTCTTCTGCATCTGAATCCTCATAGGGTGGAACAGAAAATTCCTGATCAGAAGAGGAATCAGAAGAAAAGGAAACCTGATCTGAAGACTCATAATCAGTGTCTTGCCTAGGCCTCTAAGCAGGGGGGGGGTTGGGAACCCCTAATCAAGGTAATTAAGTCCTCAGACATTTTGATCATCTGTTTTTTAGGCATAGGGACCTGAGCACGTGGCTCATGCATCGGTTTATTAGACTTAGAAGATGTTTTTGATCTCGTTTTTGAAGCTGGCATCGGTTTTATATAAAAATGTTGAGGCCTGAACACACCCTCAGAAGCAGGTGCCTGCTCAGCGGCTCCAGACCCATCCAAGGGAGAGACATCCGCAGGTTCAATACTCTGAGAATTTCGCGGCATACCGGACTCCGCATGGGTCTCAGTAGAGGCCTGCAACTCAAAAGTAGGGGGTATCAGGGGCTGCAAAAGCGCCTCACTGAGTATCAGCTAACCGGCGACTGGCTTAGGAGAAGCTTCGTCATCGGTTTTGGACCTCGACGGTCTGTCTTTTTCTTTGTGTTTTTTGTGAACTCCGGTACTCGGATTGCTAACCGACGACATTTCAGGGTAATTAAATCTGGATTCAAAATATTTTGAAGCAAAAATATACCAATGCTTAATAGTGTGTTGGTTAAATCTAGCACAAAACCGACAGCAAGGCACATTATGATCTGGGCCTAGGCAAGGAATACAGTACAAATGAAAATCCTTGTGAGGTATTTGATTCCCACAAGTAAGGCAATTATTAACTTAGACTGACATCGATAAAGAGCAAGAAAAAGTTTCTCCCAATGGGGTACTTAGCTTTAGTTTAAGACTTCGGTTCTGAAACTCGAATGCGAAAATTTTAGGAGTCAGCCGACCGGCACTTGCGAACTGCTTCTGCTTCGGGCACCATACACCAAGAAAGAATGAATAAAATGGCGTCGGCTGCATGTTTTATACCCCTGACTACCTGACATCATGGAAGAGGAGACAGCAACCGATGCAAGACCCAAGACTTTGTTATTCAGGCCAACTGCCTGCCAGCAGACTACCCAAATGTAATGACTGCAACAGTGAAACACGAAGAACATCAGGTGAATAAGCTGTGAAGGGTTCCGAACCAAAGGGGATGGAAGGTCTAGCTGGGGTGGGCAATCCCTAGCTGCCAGAAGCTGGTCCACAACCCGCACTACATCCTGTTC
This sequence comes from Protopterus annectens, assembly GCF_019279795.1. Classification (NCBI taxonomy): domain Eukaryota; kingdom Metazoa; phylum Chordata; order Ceratodontiformes; family Protopteridae; genus Protopterus; species Protopterus annectens. The sequence continues at coordinate 1,527,746,151 of NC_056743.1, read as the reverse complement.
AGAAAGGCTCTTGGTGGATCTATAGGAGGCTGCTGAAGGAGAATCAGGTCTTTCAAGAAAGGGGCTGAACTGATGCCCCAAAAAGGGGTCATACATTGGAGAGTATCTGGTTCTTGGGAGATGTTTGACTTTAGGAGCTGAGGTCGTAGTCTGTGGAGCCGAATAAGCTATCTGCACCATGGCCGGGGATGGTGCTGAAGCAGGTATGGTCATGAAAGCCAGTGTCGGAACCAAGGATGGCACCAAAGCCGATGGTGCCGAAGCTGGAACTGAAATAGGAGTCAACATCAGAGACTACACAGAGGGAGAGACACAGGGCCTGGTGCCAAAGAGGTCTGTGCTGAGGGCACCGGAGAAGCATGGAGCTGACTCGGTTCCATACCCGACGGAGATGCAGGAGCCAAGTGACTCCGGTTTTCCTTGTGTTTCTTGGTCTTAGGAGGTGGTGAGACCTCCAACCCAGAGAGAGCCTCCGAGAAAGGTGTTTTGATTAAACCTTTCAGAATTAGCTTGTTTTTGTGCTCTGCTAGAGTGTGATTGCTAAAACTAGAACAAATATCACAAGCATTATTTATATGGTCCACGCCCAAACAGTAAACACATCGAGCATGGCTGTCTGAGTTGGGCATCTTACGCCCACACTTGTCACACTGTTTAAACCCCAACTTAACTTTGTTTGACATAGTACAGGCAACAAAGAGCTATCCTAAAGGAAACAATAACAACAACAAGAGGAAGAAAAGGAGAGAACACCAATGATGGTATTTAAAAATACCACAAGTGGTAAAGGAAGGCCAATCAAAGGCTGGAGAGAGGGACAGTAATAATGATGGTAAAGATTAACTACCAAAGGTAAAGGGTAGGAAATAGAAGCAGGTTATAGGCAATAGGAAAAAAAGGCGAAACTAAGTTTTAAGAGAAACTACACAAAAACCCACAAATTTCCACTTAGCTTTGAGAGAGAGAGGCTAGGCACGTCTGACGAGGAATGCGGCAAATGAGATCGGGTGTGACTATGAGAGGGGCATTATGAGTAGGTCTTAGCTGAGTTTTTGGCTGGTGGGAGCTTGGAAATGGCTGTGTCAGTTCCGAGGAGTTTTATACACTTTGAGAAAAACATTGAGTTGTATCATGCTCTTTGATGAAACATGGATACAACAGACAAATGAAATACAGCTATAAATGAGCTTCAAATAAAAGACTTAAACAGAAAGGCACCTGACAGTAATCCTACTTTTTATCCAGCCTGGAGAACAGGATGTTGGTATGCCTGACAACAGAGTTACCAGTCACTGATACATTGTTATCAGAAGGTGGTATAGCATTATTTAACTGGCAGAAGCTTTGTTGTTGGTGTGTTTTTGTTGCAGGCGAGTTGAGGGACATCTGCTGAAGCCTGATCTTACAAGTTCTAGGAACCTTTGTCTGTGGCACATTAATGTGTTCTGTTTGAGAATGTGGTAGTGGTCAAGGTAAAACAGCTCAGGCTCCTTCCCTCTAGCCATAATACCTCATGTCCTACAGTACCTCAGATAGAGTGTCCTACCTAAACTCCAGACAAATGTGTACTTCCAAAAGGAAATGGAAAGAGATGAGAACAAAGTAAAAATCCAGGGTACAATACAAACTGTTATAAAGACACGGCTCCAGATAGGTCAAATAAAGTTAACTGGGAGCCATACAAGTGACAATTTGGCAAGGAGGATGGAGGGGGGGGGGAGGTTGAGATGGACAGAAGAAGACAACATGGATCTAGCTTTATGGTATGCACATAACTTTCTATTCTAATTTTGTCTTTTCCATCCACCTTAACTCATGGGGCAGAGTCCCTAGCTACTATGAACCCAGGGAGGTGTCATGGAAGGATATTGCTGAGGATAGTAGAGTCACAAAAGCATGGAATCTTGGCTGTAAATCCAAATTATAATGTGAAACGAATGTATGAACAGTAGACCAAGTAGCAACCGTATATATATCATCTGTGGGCACTCCATCAAAGAAAGCTGTAACTGCTCTAGTAGGGTGGACTTCAGATTTGTGTGATAGAGGTAGACCGTTTACTTTGCAAACAAAAGTAATACAATCAGATAGCCACCTGGACAGTGCAAGTTTAGAAACACCATCTCATCTCCCAATTTGACTTTGGAAAAGAGGACAAATAACTGATCAGTTTTCCTAAAACTTTTGGTACAGTGCAAGTAAAATCTCAACGGAACACCCAGCAAGTCTAACTAGTATTCTCCTTCACTGAAAAAATTTGGTGAGAATATTGGTAAGTTAAAGGTCTGATTCAGGGCAGCTTCCAAAGCCACTTTGGGAAGAAAATTAGGATTGGTTTGAAGATAAACCCTATCCTTATGGAAAATCAGATAAGGGGGGTTTTACACAACAAGGCTTGCAATTCCAAAATCCTCTTAGCTGAGGTAATCACCACTATGAAAATAATCTTCAATGAGTCAAAAGCTGTCAATTCAAAAAGGGGTCTAGTCAGGGTCTGGAACAAGGTAATATTCCAATGAGGGACAGGGTCCCTTATTGGTGGTCAAAAGAGAAAGATCCCTCATTAAAAGGCCTTAAACAATTTTAATGAAACAAATGGAGTTTGATTTTCCCTGACATGACAGAGATGGCTGCTAGTTGTACTTTGATAGAAGAAAAACTAGTACCATTCTGGAACAACCCTGCCAAAATGTCCATATTGGAAGGTAATGGAGTCAAAAAAGGATCTAGACCTATGTAGGTGGCCCAAACAGCAAATCTCTTCCACTTTCATCCTTAGACTTTTCTGGTGACTGGTTTCTGTGAAGAAGACAAGATATGGAGTACAGAAGAGGAAAGCTAGCCATCACTGGAATTGGAGAAACCAACAGGTTATTTTCAGTGCCTTGATATCCAGATGAGGATGGTTGGATGGCCGAGAAAGGAGGTCTAGAAGGGGATCTAGCACCCAGGGAGGTTGTTTCAGATGAGGCCAAAGGAAGAGGAACCAAATTTGACGAGGCCAAAAGGGGCCAAGGAGGACCACTATCTCCTTGTAGTACACCCCTTTCTGAATTAACTTTGTTATGAGGGAAAAAGGAGGAAAGGCATAAAAAAGACCCAGGGGCCAACTGTGAGTCTGTGCATCCCTCGGTGATGGTCATTCCTGAGTAATCAAGGCAAATTAGCTGCTCCATTTGGTAATGAGGGGAGCTGAGAAGTGATCACAGCAAGAATGGCCCCAGAGGCTGAAGATCTCAGTAGCCACTGACTGATTCAGAAAACATTCATGAGGCAGGAGAATAAGCTTGTTCGATCTGTCTGCTAAAAAGTACAGTTTTGTACCTACCATAAATGTAGATGTCCGAACTGGATAGCATCTGCAGTCATAACAAATGGGTTGTCCTGTCGTCAGGCAGCCCTTCGGTCGGCCGGATTCCAAAGTCTGGGTCCGGCTTCGGCTGATATCGCGCTTCACCCGACGTCATCTCTGCTGGTCTTCAGGTATAAAGGCATCAGCCGACGCCATTTTCCTCAGTGTTTCTTGCCCCAGATGCCAATTGCCCTCTTGGAAAGCTAGATTTTGGATAAATGCCAATGTTTCCAAAATAGTAGAAGGCAAACACAAAAAATAAACATGTATGTACATATATACAAACAAATACACCATAAGAGACCCCCCCCCCCCCAGCTAGCTATTAGGAGGGTAAATACTCTAGGAGTACCGCAGAGGGGAAGGAGGGAGGGTAATCCTGACTGCAGATGCTATCCAGTTCGGACATCTACATTTATGGTAGGTACAAAACTGTACTATGTCCTTCATGGATGCATCTGCAGTCATAACAAATGGGTAGAATACCATAGCCAAACTAGGGGAGGAGGAATAATAATTATGGTGTAGTCAGGATCCCTTGCAGTACAGCAGTGGCAAACCCTGCTCGGGATCTAGAATATAGAGGTAAATTGTAATGCTTGGCAAATGTATGCACGGAGGTCCAAGTAGCCGCCTCAATAATGTCCTTGGTTGCCACTCCTCTTAAGAAAGCTGTGGTAGTGGCTGTGGCCCTTGTAGAATGAGGTCTTATGTTCTGTGGAATTGGTTTTCCATGGTAGGAATAACAGAATCTTATGCAATTTCCTATCCATTTGGAGATTGTCTGTTTGGAAATTGCTTTTCCTTCCCTTCCTGTTGCATAGGCTACAAAGAGCTGGTCAGTTTTTCTGTTACCTTTGGTTCTGTCCAGGTAGTAGCGTAACTGTCTATGTACATCCAAGGTATGCATTATTCTTTCACCTCTGTTTTGTGGATTGGGAAAGAAGGTAGGTAGGTGGATTGCCTGGTTTAAAGACACTCTGGATACCACCTTAGGCATAAATGTAGGATTAGTTCTCATGGACACCCTATCTTGATGGAAGATTAGGAAGGGTTGCACTGCCATTAAGGCCTGTAGTTCCAAAACCCTCCTTGCTGAAGTAATAGCCAGTAGGAAAGCAGTTTTCCATGACAGGTGTTGTAGATCTGCTGTTGCTGCTGGTTCAAACGGAGGGAGTGTCAATTTTTCTAGTACAAAATTCAAGTCCCATGCTGGTAATGGTGGTTTCCTAGGAGGTTTTACATTCTTGATCCCTCTGAGAAACTGTCTGAGTAGAGGATGTGAAAAGACAGGAGGAACAAAGCTGTATTCTGCTGAAATAGCTGATGCATGTATCTTGATGGAGGAATAGGACAGGCCTGTATGTAGAAGCTCTGCCAAGTACTCCAGAATGTTAGCAATGTCTATGTTCGACACATCTTTTCCTCTTTCAGTACTCCAAATGACAAACCTTTTCCATTTTCCTGCATAGTTCCTTCTTGTTGAAGGTCTGCGAGCTTCAAGGATAATGTCTTTAACCCTTTGTGAAAGGTCTGGGTTAGTTACTGCTATGTGATGTTCCAGGCAGTCAGTTGCAAGGTTTTTAGGTTTGGATGTATGATGTTGTAGTTGTTCTGAGTTAACATCAGAGGCATCAGGGGTATTGACCACATTTTCTCGAGACATGCTCCTCAGCAATGGGTACCAGTGTTGTCTTGGCCAGTTCGAGCTATCAGAATTATCCTTGGGCGTTCCTCTTTGATTTTCAGTAGTACCTTGTGCATCAAGGGAAGAGGTGGGAATGCATATGCTGTCAGGCCTTTCCAGCTGAAGGAGAGAGTCCACCTTCCATGCAAGTGGGTGGAATGTCCTTGTGCAGAATTTTTTGAGCTGGTGATTTTGTGGGGAAGCGAATAGATCTATCTGTGGAATTCCCCATTTCTTTGTGATGGTCTTGAAGATGTCCGGGTGTAGCATCCATTCGTGAGCATCCGAGGTGGTTCTGCTTAAAAAGTCTGCTAGGGTGTTCTCTTTCCCCGGTACAAATATTGCCTGTAACTGGATGTTGTAGCTGAGAGCCAGATTCCAAAGGTCCAAAGTCATTCTGCATAGGGGTAAGAATGAGTGCCTCCCTGTTTGTTGATGTGCCACATGACTGTGGTGTTGTCTGTCCTTATCATCAAATGGCCTTCTTTGAGGAATGGTCTGAATTTTAGGATTGCCAGTTTTACTGCCAGCATTTCTTTTGGTTTATGTGCAGGTGCAGCTGGTCCTGAGTCCACAGTCCTTGTACACATTTGTCCAGCATGTGTGCCCCCATCCTAGGTCTGAGGCATCTGTTGTGATGGTTTGGTTTGCTTTCGAAAGTTGTGGAAGGGCAAGCCTGGGTTTGACTGGCATGCCCGAGCCCACCATAGGAACTCCTGTTTTAAGCATGGGATTAGTGGTATTTCTGTTTCTAAGCTGTGCCTGTGTTGAGACCATAAATTCTTTAGGTACCACTGTAACTTTCTCATATGCAGTCTGGCATGTGGGACCAAGATTATGCATGATGCCATGAAGCCCAAGGCCTGCAGAACTTTTCTTGCTGTTAGTTTGTTCTGCTTTGTTAATGCTAAGAAGTAAAGAGGGAGTTCTTTTTGTTTTTCTGCAGTTAGGAATGCCATTTGTTTTACTGTGTCCAATTCTGCGCCCAAGAAAGTTCTTGTCTGGGATGGTATCAGCCTTGACTTTTGAAAATTGACTGTGTATCCCAGGGCTTGTAGCAAGTAAATGACCCTTTGTAAATCTGTTGTCAGCTTGCTTTTGTTGTCCGCTTGTAACAGGCAGTCGTCCAGGTATGGATAAATTTGAATTCCCTGTACTCTGCAGTGAGCGATTACTGATGCCAGGCATTTTGTGAATACTCTGGGCAGTAGATAAGCCAAAGGGCAATGCTGAGAATTGATAATGCTCTGATCCTGCAAGAAATCTGAGGTATCTTCTGCAATTTGGTCGAATGGGGACGTGCAGGTATGCCTCCTTGAGATCTAGAGTTACCAGCCAACACTCCTTGCCCAGCATGGGAAGAAGTTGCTGTAGGGTCAGCATTTTGAATTTTGGGACAATGATGTATGTATTTAAGATGGACAGGTCGAGAATAGATCTCCAGTTTTTTTCTTTTCTTGGTACTAGGAATAGTCTGGAGTAGAATCCTTTGCCCTGTTCTGTTATTGGCACCCTTTCTACAGCTCTCATCTTTATTAATTCCGCTATCTGGTGCAGGGCTTCTATTTTTTGATTTGGGGGCAGGTTTGGCATTCCTCTTTTTACTGGTAAAGTGTGGAAGTGGAACCGGTAGCCTTGGTCTATGGTTTGCAAAATCCACTTGTCTTTTGTAATATAGTGCCAATTTTTTGAGAATAAGGCTAACTTTCCGCCTAATGGTGCTGTTATTTGCTCCCTGGTAGGCGGAGTCAGAGCCAAGTCACTGAGATTGTCCTGTTGTAGTGGCAGTGGTTGTGTCTGTGCCTCGGTTATTACCTTGCCACTGTCGTCCTCTGTAGGCACCTCCTCTGGATTGATTTCTGCCCCTAGAGCGTCTGTTCCTGCCCCTTTGGGATCTTGTGGAGTCAGGAAAGGACCAATTTTTGACAGGCCAGTTCCTGCTAAACCTTGGGGGCTGAACCTGTAGGAAATCTTTAACGGTTTGTACAGATTTTGCCTTCTCTTCCATTTTCTTCATTACCTGCTGGGCAGGTTCCCCCAAATAGACTGGCCTTATCCATAGGAGCATCCAATAGCTTAGCTTTAACATGATCCGGCAAGACCTGTTCTTTCAACCATGCATGCCTTCTTATCACTGTGCCAGTCATGGCTGATCCAAATGAAGCCTCCAGTGCATCATAGCCACATTTTAAGGAATGGTTACTTACCTGTTGGATGTTATTCACCATTTCTAATACATATTTCTTATCTAAAGATTCATCAGAGGACAGCTTTTTAATTAACTGATCAAGCATAAACTCTTGGTATTGGATCATGTGAAACTGACAGTTTAAAGCTCTAGCTGAGAGAGTAGCAGAGGTGTAGACTTTTTTCCCCCATCTCTCTAAGGACCTGGATTCCCTTTCAGAGGGAATAGGGTTTGTTGCTGTGGTTGAGGCTACTGCCTTAGGCCCCTGTGATATAGTTTCGGGGTCTGCAAGAGGGGCCTTGTATAGGTGGTGGTGAGTGTCTGGCACCCTGTAAAATCTATCTGGTTTGGCAGGGGCTGGAGGTAAAGAATCAGGTGCAGTGCAGACATCATTAAATGCATCGTCCACAACAGATAGGACAGGAGGTATAGCTAAGGGCCTATGTTGTGGTAAATGCAGAAAAGTCCTAAGCCTTTTTCTTGAATCTGAGAAATCTTGTCCCTGCCATTGGAATTGTTCTCTCATGGCATGTAAGGTTTCCCCAAAGGAGAATTCCTCTGGTGGAGAGGCAGCTGGAATGGATTCTTCAGCATCTGAATCTTCATAATTGGAAAAAGGAGCCTCTGGCTGGTCTGTAATGTCTGAGTCATCCGCAGAATCATCAGAGAACACAGGCTCGGGGGGCTCTGCTCTAGGTCTCTTTTCTGGGGGCTGAGAGGCCCTGTCTGGGTGAGATTGGGATCCCCTAATTAAGGATATTAAATCTTCTGCCAGAGTAAGCATTTGTGAACTAGAAGTGGGCCTGAGTGAGGGTGGTTTAACAGGCACTGATTTAGCTGATGTGGCTGCTTTAGCCCTGGCAAAGGCCTTAATAGACATGGCTGCAGGAGGCCTAGCAGCACCACGTGCTGGGGTAGAGATATCCAAGGGGATGGTGTCTGATAGATCAGTAGGAACCACAGTTGTAGGCAAAGTTTCTGAGGCTGATTCAGATAAGGTAGCAGGAGCCTCAGTAGTAGTCATGGATTCGGCTGCAGATTGACCAGTTTTCTCGGTTTCGGCCGAAACCGAGACACTCGCGGCTTGCTTAACCGTGGTTTCAGCCGAAACCGCGGACCGCGAGTGTCGGTCTTTTTCTTTGCGTTTTTTAACAATTTGGGTAGTCGGAGGATCCGACGGCATAATGTACGCAAAATCTGAGCCGAAACAGCAAACTCCGACCGACGCCTAAGCGTTCGTCGGTTGAAGGAAGCACAGGCCGAACAGGCTGCTACGTCGTGGTCTGGGCCTAAGCAAGGCAAACAGTAAGAGTGGAAATCTTTATGAGGTATTTGTTTCCCACAAGTTAAACAGTTATTGACTTTTTCTGACATCGGCTGAGGCAAGAAAGAGTCCCCAACGGGGTACTTAGCTTTTTAGAAGTCTTCGAAGTAGTATTCGGTAGTAGTAATCTCTGGATCTGACCGACCGGCACTTGCGAACAGCTTCTGCTTCGGGCGCCACGCGGCAAGAAAGACTGGGGAAAATGGCGTCGGCTGATGCCTTTATACCCGAAGACCAGCAGAGATGACGTCGGGTGAAGCGCGACATCAGCCGAAGCCGGACCCAGACTTTGGAATCCGGCCGACCGAAGGGCTGCCTGACGACAGGACAACCCATTTGTTATGACTGCAGATGCATCCATGAAGGACATCACTTGGGTCTCCCTGGGATATACATTGCCACTAGAAAGTGCTGGGAAGACATCTCCTATTGCCACACCCTCATGTCTTCTCAATATAACAGATACAAGCAGGTTCTCCCCCGTTTGCTGATGTACAAGACTACCAACATATTGTCTGTCTGTATGGAAATCACACCCTTGGGAAGGGAGTCCTGAAAAGACAAATGCCAGGAGGATTGCCCTCATTTCAAGTATAGTGATGTGAAGTTTGGCCTCAGTTGATGTCCATGTGTCTTGGACTGTCTTCCCTTCAAAATGCCCCCCCCCCCACTCCAGTATAGAGGTGGTTATAGTCAATGTGGTGCTGGAGGGTGGAATGATGAAGGGACAACCTAGAATGACCAGCAGAGAAGTCAACCACAAGGGAATTTGATGTCTGCATACTGTCATTAGACTGCAAATTACATGGGTTGATAAAGCAAGGACGACTGGACTGAGAGTCCACTGCAGTACTCCCATGTGAAATCTGGCATGGGGAACCAGAATTATTAAAGCAGTCATCAACCTCAGTAAATGAGGAAGCAGCCATGCCAGGGGCTTTGAATAGTAAATTACTTTAGAAGCTTGCTTCCACAGGGTTAGGACTCTGGAATCTGAGAGTTTGGCAATTTGAGTACTAGTATCCAGGTGATACCCTATGAATTCTGTCATCTGGATTGAGGCCAGTTGGGATTTCTTCATGCTGACCATAATTCCTAGTTAGAGACATTGTTGGGACAAGGAGTCTCTGGCTTGAACAAGTAGATCCCTCATAGAAGTGGTGATGAGTCAGTCATCAAAGTATGGGAACACACAGATCCCCTGCTCCCTGAGATGTGTTGCAATCACTGCCATTCATTTGGTGAAAACCCTGGATGCTGTGGTGAGACCAAAAGGCAGTGGCCCAAACTGAAACTGACTGGCTTCAGCAGCAAGCAGAGGAACCTCCTGGACTACCACACAATTTTGATGTAATAGAAGGCATCATGTAGGTCCACAGAGCAAATTCAGTCATCCTTCCTCAATAGAGGCAGAATGGACTGAAGCTTGACCATCTGGAAATTTTGTCTGATTTACAAACTGGTTTAGATGACTAAGGTTCAGAATGGGTCTGAGGTCCCTGTTCTTTTTCAGAACTGAAGACTGGATCCTAACTCCGGATCCTAGCTGGTTTGGTAGGACCTCCTGGATTATTCACTTTTCTAGCAGCTTTGAAACCTCTGCAGCTGCTGCCTCCCTCTGACTGTGTGGGACATCAGGAAGTTTTCTTTTGCTTGGAGGATGGAAAATAAAGGGAATAACGCAGCCTCTGGTCATAACTGAATGCACCAAAGAATCTTGTGTGATGGCTAATTAGGCTTTAGAGTGCAACAGCCTCCAGAGTGCATCAGTCAGGCAACTGTTCAACAGCAATAAAAGGGTGTCTTGCTAAATGGACCTTGAAACCTTTCATTCTGCGGTCTACCTCTGCTGTGGGGGTAATGTCCGTTACAGCTTTTCCCCTCTCTGCCAAGGGAAGGTCTCTCTCCTGAACTGTCCTGAGCAAAACTCTTGGACTTGCAGAACCACATTCTCTTTCCATCCTTTTGGCTCCAGGAGAAAGTCCTTTGGGAAATGTAAAATTGAATGCCCATGGCAGACAGTGTTTTGCCCTCTTGTTCACTCCCAGTGAGCATTTCTTTGACTCTGGGTCTAAAGAGGGTGGACCCATTGAAAGGGACATTTAAAAAGGATATCTGGAAACTCTCCACAAAATCACAGAGATGCATGCAAGCATGTCAGTGTATAGCAATATCAGTGCCAGCTGCTCTCGGAATGCCATCAGCCACATTCAACAGTAAATGCACGGACACATTGGAGATTGACTGGAGGATGGTTAACTGCAAACCCAATGTTTTCTGAATATCACCAGGTAAGATAACCAAGAGAAACTTGGATAACTCCTTGGTTCAGTTCTCTATTAATCTTGTCAGATGATTTAGATAACTCAGTATTTACAAGGAAAATGTTAATGAACTACTATCTGAACCTGTCCAAAGCCCCAGACTCCCTGTTAGAGGAATGGGCAGTAGAGCTCTCTCAGCTCCTTTCTTGTGGTTGCCACAACGGCATCTACTGAAGGACCCCTGCTCCAATGAGGTGTATGTGGCATCCGCTCTAACACATCTGCTGAGAGATCAAATCAATGAGCTTAGCAGGAAGGACCACCCTAGAAGTAAATGGGCCAGCCCCAAAAGACTCGAGGAATACAGACTCTTCCTGACAGGGAACATCAGTGGACTAACCTACTCACTATGTCATTAGCTCTAGGACGTCTTTAAAGGAGACATCTTGCAAGGGGGATCTCGGGGAACCTTCTTCCTCGAAGTCAGTGCCATCAGTGTAGGGCTCCTGAGGGGGATCCAGATGTTTCCTTTTACAAACCTGCTTCTTATGCTCTGCCACAGTCGGGGGGGGGGGGCTTTTTGGATGTCTCAGAAGGGAAGCTTGCATTGTGACTTAAGGAAGCAGACTGTCCCTGTCTAACAGGATGACATGAAGAAGGGACTGACAAATATAAAGGGGACAGGGGCACAACCAAGTGACAGCAAGAGACCTTTTCCTTACATCTAGAGAAAACTCTTTCAATGGCTTCAAAAGGAAAAGCCTGTCCCAATGAAGGGCCCCTGGGATCTGAAGACCCAGAAAGAAGAACCTCTCTGCAGTTAACTGAAGCTGAGCTACCCAGAACCAAAGCACTTAGGGGAAGGGATGGCTCTGAAAGCCATGGAGCCAACTCCAAACCCTAGGCATCATCTCCAGTTTCTTGGCTCTGAGACCCCTTAAGATCCAATGCTGATAGAGTCCAGTGAGTAAGAGTATGGTCAGAGTCAAACTTGACCAAGCTATCAGTTAGACAAGGACATCCACCAGGAAACACTTGACTCCATGACTACCTGATCGAAAGGTCAGATCAGGATAAGGAGAAACAAGAGGAGGAGGTCATCGGGGCCCAACACCCCCACAGTGGAAGGTGCAGGGAGAACCCCCATCTAGAAATGGGTTTCCAGATACTTCTGCACCATCCTGTCAATGTTGTCTTCAGTCAGACTTCTTAATAACTGAAAGGACCTGAACGATGATGCAACCAAAAGGGGGCCTGGAGGATCAGTGAGTCAATCTCTGCTGTAATACTGAAGAATGGAGCTGGAGCTGAGCTGGCTGGCTCCAGAGAAAACCTCAGAGGAGGAATAGGGAATCAGATCCAAACAGGCTTCAAAAAAGATATTGGATACAACAACCTTAGGCTTTAGTTGGCAGATCCAAAGGTCTCAAAGGTTAAGATATCTTTCAAACCCTTTCCTTTTCCTTATCTTTATCTATTTGTCATTTTCTTTTGATGCCTTAGGCTCATCCCCATATTTCTTCCCAGAACAGGATGTAGAGGCCAAGGCAAAAAAGGGCTGATTCACCTGTGGTGGCAGGGAGAAGACCCTTTAAGACACGTTTACTGCATCTACTGAGACAGCTCTAGCCCCAGAAGAAACACAAGAGCATTCCACATCCAAATAAGTCACTCCCAAACAATATGCACCTAGTGGGGATACTGGGAGGTACCTTGTGCCTGCAAGTGGTGCATTTTTTAAACATTGAAGCCTAGTCACTCATCATGGGGAACAAAAGGAATGAACACATACAAAACAATCTTAGCAAATGGGTAAGATCTGGCTCCTCCCTGCTTGTTGATGTATCAGACTACTGACATACTATCTGAATGTACTGCAATGGTCTCTACAGGAAGGAAGCTGTGAAATGCTTGCAATGCTAGAAGGACTGCTCTCAACTCTAGGACAATGATATGCAATCTGGTCTCCTGAGGAGTCCACGTACCTTGGACCATTCAACCCAGAAAATGTCCTCCACCCCATCTGGGAGACGTCCGTGGTCAGCGTGGAGTTTGGAGGGGGAAGAACAAAGGAGCATCCCTGCGTGACCTCTGAGGAATGAAGCCACCACAGAAGGGAGTTTTTGTATACTCACAATAGCTTGATTGGAAGGTGTAAGGGCTGTTTGTGTAATGACCACTGGGCTGCTAATGTCTATAGTAAGATTCTCATGTGTAAGCATGATGTAGGTAATAGAGTTACTGTGGCAGCTATTAGGTTCATATATTAGTACTAAGCTAACTGCTCTTGTGAGCCATTTTAAGCCTAGCCAATTATCCCTTGTGAGACTTGAACCCCGTACCTTGTGTTTGTAAGGCAAACACCTTAACCATTAGGCCACCCTCCCAACCCTTGAGCTCAAAGCTCTGAACAGCAGATTTTCTGTGGGTGCTGGTATAGCCAGAATCTGTTTGATATGCAGCCTTAAATTTGAGTTCCTGTCTAGTGTGAGGGTAGGCCCGGGGTCTTGTTGTGTCCAAACGTGCTCCTATAAAATCTATGTTTTATACCAGCTCTGCAATTCTGTGATTTCTGTGTGTTGATGATTATGCCCAGAGTGGGAGCTAGCTGTAACAGGTGGTCCCTGGCTTGAACAAGTAAGTGTCTGGTTGGAGCAGTTAAGAGCCAGACGTCCAGATATTGAAACACATGGAATCCCCGCAGTCTGAGATGAATTGCAACTACCACTATGCATTTGGTGAACACCATGGGGGGCTGTGGTGAGACAAAACAGGAGTGAACTGAAGTGGTAATGACTGGCTTCCAGCCTGAAATTAAGGTACTTCTAGAGCGTGTGTCCATTTTGATGTGGTAGTATGCGTCCTTCAGGCCTATAGAGCACATCCAATCACCCAAAAGAGGTAGAATGGACTGGACTATGACCATCCTGAATTTTGAATTCTTTAATGATTTGTTTAGGGATATCAGGTCCAGGATCGACCTTGGGTCCCCTGTTGTTTTGGTACTAAAATAAATCTTGAGTAAATGCCTGATCAAATCTGGTCGGGAGGGACCTGGTAGATGACTCTTTTTTGCAGCAGTTTTGAAATTTCTTGAGCTGCCGTCTCTCTCTGATTGGGTGGAACATCGGGAAGGTGAGCCATTGGTTTGGGATTTTCTGAAAAGGCAATGGAGTATCCCCTGGATAAGATGCTTAGCACCCAGCAGTTGTTGGTGATGGCTGTCCAGGTTTCTGGGTGCAAGTAAAAGTGCTCTACAACTGCCACCAGAGAAGGACAGTTGGGTAACCTTTCAGAAGCGCTGGAAGGGTCTGTCCGAGAAGGAATCTCCAGACCTTGAGTTCTGAGGACCCCCTCCACCGTGGGGGTGGTATCTCCCATTGTAACTGTTACCCAGTCTGCCTCGGGGGGGGGGTCTCCCTGAGATTCCTGAAAAGGACCCTGAGATTTCTTGAAACACAAATCCCCCCCCCCAGATTTTGTGGGGTAGAAAAATGGATTCTGATGGCAGACAAGGTCTTCCCATCTTTTTCATTACGAGACCGTGTGTCTCTGACTGTGGGGTGAACAAAGGCGATCCATAGGTTCATACTAGGCTATCTGCCCTAGGGCATTTATAAGCCTAGCCAGAGTGTGTGTGGCTTTCGCCACCCCTTGGGATGAGAATACTACACCCATTTAGGGTTTAGTTTACTATGCCTCTGTCTAGTAGTGACACAGAGATGACCCCCGGGGTAAACCTACGATCTCCCATCCACACGTCAAGATTTCTCTTGAAGAGAGTTAGTGAGGGGCTCTGCCTAACATGGACTGGGATTCTGTTCCAGAGTGCAGGGAGCCTCTGGGTTATGAATCTGTCCCTCCAGCACGTCCTATTTATTTCTGTGTTGAGGTTCAAATATCTTGCTCTCGTGGCTCTGATGGATTTGGATTTTCTGAGGTGGAGCATGTCCATTAATTCCAGATTGGACATGGCCTTGTACGTCAGGCATAGATCACCTCTGAGTAGGCGGTATGTGACTGAATAGAGCTGGAGTTTCTTCAGCCGGGCAGCATATGACATATATTTGAGACCCTTTATCTTCTTGGTGAGGAACTTTTGGGGTCTTTCTAACTGCTGCAGGTGTCGGGTAAGATACATCCCAAATGGGGCATTGTACTCAATCATGGGCCTGATAAGAGAAGAGTACAGGGGCACAATGACCTCTCTTGATCTAGATGTGAATGCCTTCATGATAAGGTGGGCAATATAGAAGGTCTTCCTAACCACCTTGGCAATGTGAGTGTCAAATGAGAGGTTACTGTTGACTTGGGTCCCTAGGTCCCTGATTACCTCTTCCGTACTTAATGGATTACCACCTATGTGGTAATTTGTGGGTACCTTGTTTTTCCCAAAGGGTATGACTATATATTTTTTGGCGTTCAGTTTAAGGCCATGGCTCTGGCACCAATTATCCATTTCTATGAGGCCTTTCTGAAGGATGCTTGTGTCCGCTGGAGTATCAATTATGGTGCCCAGTTTGCAGTCATCTGCGAACTTTGTCAGCCACAATCCTCCTGTGTTTGCTTGCACCTCGGAAAAATAAATGCCGAACAAGAGGGGTCCCAGGACTGAGCCCTGTGGGACACCACTTGTGACTGGCTTAGAGTCTGACATGGCTCCAGCAATTCTGACCTTGTGGGTTCTGTCCTTGAGCCAGTTTGCAACCCATCTTGTGACATATGGGCTTACATTTAAGCTGGTGAGTTTGTCAATGATGCCCGAGTAGGGTATTGTGTCGAAGGCTTTTGCAAGGTCAAGGTAGGCTGTGTGAACTGCCTTACCCTCATCAATGGCCTTAGTGACGGTTTCAAAAAAGTTGACTAGGTTCAAAAGGCAGGATCTGCCTTTGACAAAGCCGAATTGGGTAGGATCCAATGTCTGTAGGTCCCCAATGTCTTTGTTTATGAGTTCCATAATGATCCTTTCCATAGCTTTGCAGACCAGGCTCATCAAGCTTATGGGGCGGTAATTTCCAGGGTCCGTAGGAGCACCTCCTTTGTGGAGTGTGACCACTGTTGCTGTACGCCACTCTTTGGGTACGTATCCTGTAGTAAGGCTAAGATTAAACAGCAGTTCCTCTTGGAGTTCATGTAGCACGCAACCCGGGACACCGTCCGGTCCCATTGATGCTGTGTTTTTAGCTTTGGAGAGGGCGGTTCTCACCTGGGCATCTGAGATGTTAGGGAGGCTAACTCTGCTGGGATAGATATTTCTCCTTTTGGGGGGGAGGGGGCAGAGAAATTTGCACTGAACCTGTCTGCCAGAATGTTGGCAATATCTGTGGGTTCAGTGTATTTTGTGTCATTTTAGACTAACTCTGAGCATATCTATGAGTTTCCACCCAGGTTTCTAACATAGCTAAAAAAGGCCTTGTGATTGTCTTTTGTGTCTTTTGTGATTTTTCTCTCAAAGTTGGCCTTGGATGATTTTATGAGTGATCAAAGTTTTTTGCTAGTACTGATCAGAGATGCCTTCCCTTTTGGGGATTTTGCTCTGTCATGTAGTAGCTTCCTCCTCCTGTTGTAAAGTTTGTTAATGGCTGGGGTCCACCAGACAGGATGCCTGCCTTTGTGGGAATGGGTCTTGGTTTTATTAGGGATTGCATGATCCATGCATTCTTGAAGGTGTCCGTAGAAGGCATTTATAAAGGATTCAGCGGTGTGGGTTGGGGTTTCCACTGGCCCAGGGGCCTTGAAAGCTACCACTTCAGTCTTAAGAAGTGTGAAGTCGGCTTTTGAGAAATTCTTCACTGTGGTCTTCTGTGCAGGGGGTGGGGGTGGGATGTAGATTTCCAGTGAGATTAATTTATGGTGTGATCTCACCAATGAGGGGTATACTTCCGGTGTGGAGCATTTTGTCCCCATGTTTGTGATGATCAGGTCTAGTATATTATCTCCTCTTGTGGGAGTGGTGACTAGTTGTTCCATCGCATTTGAGTTTATGAATTCTAGGAACCTTTGGGCTAGGGTGTTGGGGCTTGAGTAATGTTCCCAGTCTATGTTTGGGTAGTTGAAGTCTCCCAATATGATGGTATTTGGAGAGACATTCATACTCTCCAGTGTCTTCAGGAAGGCTGAGTGGGGTTCCTGAGTTTGAGAGGGTGGTCTGTAGCATGCTGCAAACTGTAGGGCAGTTTTGCCTATGGTTAGTTGCACCTGGATGTTCTCCGATGCTTCGTGCGTTGCCACTAACCTGGAAGTGTGGGTATCTTTGGCGAATATGGATATTCCCCCTCCTTTTGTGGTTCGGTCCAAGTTTTGGGGCCGGAAAGCATGATATGAGGTATAACCTGGTAGGGCTGGGGTACTCTCAGGAGTCTAGAACCAGGTTTCAGTCACTGCACAGACATCGATGTTCTCCATACTGAGGATGGCTTCGAGAGCGTGCATCTTGAGGTTTAGACTTCTGGCATTGAGCAGCATTACCCTTAGTTTTTTTTTTCACTTGTGTTTTCTAGGGAGGTGGGTTTGTCTTTTGAGCCTTGCCTAAAAAAGGCACTATGGGGGTGGCAAGAGCCTTGGCCAATATCCGGAAACACAGGGGTGACAGGTGCAAGCCGTCCCTTGAGAAGCAGCATGGCTTGTCAAGCATGTCATCCCAAGCAGACAGATATTGGATCCCCTTAGAATGACACCAGTAATTAAGCCAATTGTTAAAGCTGATCATTTTGTCTCTGTACTGTGGTATCATTCTTGGTGAGGGTAAGATGCTGCTCAGGGTCAGGGTCTTACCGGCCTGGGCTACATAATCAGAGAGCTCCTCTATGTCTCTTTTCATGTAGTCCAGGGAGGTACGTCTCAGGTCATTCACACCAGCATGGACAATGACGGAGTCATATTTGTACTTGCTATGGAGTGACCTGAGTGCTTGTGTTATGTGGCGGATTCTAGCGCCCGTCAGGCAGCTTACTGTAACCTTTTCCTTGTTCAGTCTGGTGAGCAGGACGTCAGTGTGTCTGACTATGGAGTCACCTAATACAAGTGTATCTGGCATGTTGTTTAGCCTTAAGGGCTGTGACTGTTTAGCACACTGACTTTGTGAACTATGTGTTGCATGTGCTATGTCTTGAGGTAGTGGTCTCTTGGGTGTCTGCTTTTGAGGCCTCTGTTGTTTTGGTAGATTTTTAATTAGAGCCTCCGAGTATGTTTTTGTGTGTTTATGTGTTTGGTTTGCAGTTGTGATAGGTCTATGTGAGACTGGGATTGTGGTGTGTGTAGTTACCTTCTCCTCCTGACTGGTTTTGCAAGTACTGAGTTGAGAGAGCTCAGCCTCCAGTTTGGCTATATAGTTGCATCTCTCACATATATTTGTATTTGTTGGGAGGAGGAGAGGGTTGTCTGTGTACATGAGGCAGTTGTAACATTGCCTCAAGATTCCCAGATTCACCAGCTGAACAGGAGAGTTCACCAGCTGAACAGAAGAGGATGCCAGCAACTGACCCTTCGACATGCTAGAATAGTGTATAGGATTGCTGTGTAACTGAGTCAGAAAGGACCTATAGGGAAATGGGTACTCAAGGGGATTTAGGTGAATGATGTACTTCCTTTTTGTTTAAGAGTGCTTTATCTGTATAAAAATGCTTTAGGAGCAAGTGCTGGACTTTTCAGATAGAGAATAGACTGTTTACATTGCAAGTAGAGCAGTTCTAAGGGAAAAATTGAACAGCAGACTTTGCAGAGCCAGAAATAGTTTAAACTTGATTAACCGGTGCTGCCCGATGCACTGACAAATGATACACAGCTGCATCCAGGTGCGACTCCTAATGGCAATACCCAAACCGAAAACCCTAGAGGCTCCCTCTGCAGTGTGGGAAATCAACCTCATGGACACATTGGATATCGACTGTAGAGTGTCCATTCTGGAAGAAAATCGTTTACTCCTTGGCAGACATGGACTCTGGGGGTAGAGCTAGAGAGTTCTTTGATGAGGTCCCTCTGTAGCCTAGTAAAATGGGATAAACAGTTTAATGCTCTAAGGAAAAGGTAGCAGAAGCATAAACTCTATTGCCAAACATGTCCATAGCCCTACATTCTCTGTTAAGGGGATGGACAGTGGAGCTTTCATCACTTCCAGAGAGACAAAAGTCTTGGACAAATCTAAGCAGATGACATCTTTGGGCGGATTGTATTCACCTAGGTCTACCACGCTTGAATAGAACTCTACTTAATTCTTAAGACATTATCAGACAGATGAGTAAATCCATGTTGCACAAGAACAATTAATTATCTAGAAGTACTGGATAATAGTGATAGGATTGGATGGTCCTCTTATAAACTTGTTCCAGTAATTCTTGTTAAACTTACTAGATGATAACCAGCAACAGAAGTGGAATTATTAACTTTACGTATTGAAATTACAATTGCCTTTTTCCTTATCAGGCACCAAATCATTCCTTAATATGTCCTGAAACAAATCAACTAGACAAAAAAAAATATCTATTCAAGCAATCTGGACATGCATACATCTTTACAGCCTTCATGGCTGTCGCTCGTCTGGACAGGATAAAACAGACAAGCGGTTGTGGGTTCAGTTCAAGCAGCTTTATTACACACAAACACATCAGGAATGAGGCTTTGTAACTTAAACTTAAATAAACATAAACAAACTGACTAGCGCACACACACATTAACACTCTGGCTGTTTTCTCAAAATGGCACTGCTGCCTGCACATGCTCACTATTTATATGCATGTGTTTACATCTGGAAATGCTTCTTTAAGGTATGTACACACGCTCTGTTCTACATCCTCCCTCTGAGAAATAGATCATATACTAAATGACAGCATTCAGTGAAATGCAATTTACACAGAAATGATCTTTTGATGTACAGTTATACAGAACTAATTCTTTGACATGCAATCATACAAAATCAGACACACATAAAACAATCATCTCCAGGTTCCTGTGTATTCCACACTAGGCCTAGAAATATGACCTGATCATGTAACACAAAAGTCAGAATTGGATCTAGCAAAGGGAGCTGTCTTCAAGGAATGTTTAACTTTGTGGACAACTGGGACATCATTAGGAACGGGAATGGATACCGAGACATACATGTTCATCGGTATGAACATTGTCAGGGTTGCTCTGAGAAAGTACAGTTTTGTACCTACCATAAATGTAGATGTCCGATAGGTATGCATCTGCAGTCATCACATATGGGTTGTCCTGCCTCAGGCAGCCCTTTGGTCGGCCGGATTCCAAAGTCTGGGTCCGGCGTCGGCTGATGTCACCCCTTCCCCGACGTCAGAGTGCCTGGGGTATAAAAGCGTCAGCCGATGCCATCTTCCTCAGTGTTTCTTGCCCCAGATGCCAGGTGCCCTCAAAGGAAGGCTAAATTTGGAGAAATGCAATAAATTCCAAACATGCACACAAATATATATGTGTGTATATATATATATATATATATATATATATATATATATATAAATAAAACAAATACACCATAATAGATAACCCCAGCTAGCTATGAGAGTGAAAAGTACCCAATAAATACCAAAGAGGGGAAGGAGGGTGGGTAAACCTGACTGCAGATGCATACCTATCGGACATCTACATTTATGGTAGGTACAAAACTGTACTATGTCCTTCAAGGATGCATCTGCAGTCATCACATATGGGTAGAATACCATAGCCAATCTGGGGGTGGAGGATCTATGTACAGGATGGTGTAGCTAAAATGCCCTGCAGGACTGCCGTAGCAAAGCCTGCTCTGGATCTGGAATATAAAGGTAAATTGTAATGCTTGGAAAATGTATGCATGGAGCTCCATGTAGCAGCTTCTAAAATGTCCTTGGTAGCCACCCCTCTTAAGAAGGCTGTGGAGGTGGCTGTGGCTCTGGCTCTGGTGGAATGAGGTCTAATGTTAGCTGGCACAGTTTTTCCATGAAGGGAATAACAAAAACGAATGCAATTCCCTATCCATTTTGAAATTGTCTGTTTGGAAATTGCTTTTCCTTGTGCACCAGCAGCATATGCTACCAACAGCTGGTCAGTTTTTCTGTAGCTTTTAGTTTTGTCCAAGTAGTAGCGCAACTGTCTGTGTATGTCCAGGGTGTGCAGAAGTTTCTTCCCTTTGTTTTGTGGATTTGGAAAGAATGTAGGCAGGTGAATAGCTTGGTTTAATGAGACCCTGGATACCACCTTTGGCATAAATGAAGGATTGGTTCTCAATGAGACTCTGTCCTGATGAAAAATAAGAAATGGCTGTACTGCCATGAGGGCCTGTAACTCAGATACTCTTCTCGCTGAGGTTATGGCCAGAAGGAAGGCGGTCTTCCAAGACAGGAACTGTAGTTCTGCAGATGCTGCTGGTTCAAAGGGAGGCAGAGTTAGTTTGTCCAAGACGAAGTTAAGGTCCCAAGCAGGCACTGGAGGTTTCCTTGGAGGATTGATGTTTTTAATTCCTCTTAGAAACGGTCTTAGAAGAGGATGAGAAAAGACAGGTGGATCAGTATTGTACTCTGCTGAAATTGCTGAAGCATGAATTTTAATGGAAGAATAAGACAGGCCATTGTGGAGCATTTCTGCCAAGTATTCCAGGATATGTGCCATGTTCATCACTGTCGCATCTAGTCCCTTTGTGGTGCTCCAAGTGTGAAATCTTTTCCATTTTGCTGAATATGCCTTTCTTGTGGAAGGCCTGCGAGCTTCCATGATGATATCCTTCACTCTCTTGGACAGCTTATCCTGAGGAGGAGTCAAGGTATTTTCCAGGCTGTTAGTTGCAAGGTTTTCAGGTTGGAATGCAGAGTTTTGTAATTGTGCTGTGTCAGGAGAAGTGGCCATTGAGGAAGAGACCATGGTTTCGTGCGTGACATGCTCTTTAACAGTGGGTACCAGTGCTGTCTTGGCCAGTTCGGAGCTATTAGAATCACTTTTGGCTGTTCTGTCCTGATCTTCAGTAAGACCTTGGTCATTAATGGAAGAGGTGGAAATGCATACACTGTTAGAGTTCTCCAGCTGAAAGATAGGGCGTCCACTTTCCATGCTTGTGGGTGGTATGTCCTTGAGCAGAATTTCTTCAGCTGATGATTGTGGGGGGAGGCAAAAAGATCTATGTCTGACCTTCCCCATGATTGTGTTATCTGTAGGAAGATGTCTGGGTGCAGCATCCATGATATTTCTGCTTAAGCTGTCCGCCAGTATATTGTCTTTTCCTGGCACAAACTGGGATTACAGCTCTATATTGAGTTTCAAGGAAAGTTCCCATAGATTCATTGCCAGTCTGCAAAGAGGGTAGGAATGGGTGCCTCCTTGCTTGTTTATGTACCACATAACTGTGGTGTTGTCTGTCCTTATTAGCAGGTGGCCTTGATGCAGAAAGAGTTTGAAGGCCTCGATTGCATGCATCACTGCCAGCATTTCCTTTTGGTTTATGTGCATTCGTAGCTCCTTTTGTGACCATAGTCCTTGAATACATCTGCCCTCCATGTGTGCTAACCAACCGTGGTCTGAAGCATCCATTGTAATGGTTTGGCTGGCTACTGGCTTGCTGAAGGGCAGACCCCTGTTTGACTGGCTTGCTTGAGCCCACCACAGAAATTCCTTTTGGAGGCATGGAATGAGTGGGATCAAAGCTTCTAAGCTGTGACTGTGCTGAGTCCATAAACTCCTTAGGTACCATTGTAGTTTCCTCATATGCAGCCTTGCTTGTGGAATCAGAAGAATGCAAGATGCCATGTAACCCAGGGCCTGCAGGATTTTCCTTGCAATCAGCTGAGTTTGTCTTGTCAGATTCTTGAAGTAATCCGGTAGTTGTCTTTGTTTTTCTTCTGTGAGAAAAGCCATTTGGGTGGTTGTGTCTAGATCCGCACCCAGAAAAGTTATTCTTTGGGATGGAACAAGTCTTGATTTGTGAATGTTGACTGTATATCCCAAGGCCTGCAGTAGGTGGATGGCATAATTCAAGTCCTTTACCAAAGTTTGTTGGCTGTCCGCTTGTATAAGGCAGTCGTCCAGATATGGGTATATTTGAATCCCCTGAAGTCTGCAGTGTGCAATTACTGATGCCAGGCATTTCATGAATACTCTGGGCGAAGTAGATAAGCCAAAGGGCAATGCTGAGAATTGATAATGCTCTGAACCTGCAAGAAATCTGAGGTGTCTTCTGCAACTTTGTCTGATAGGGACATGCAGGTATGCCTCCTTGAGGTCTAGAGTCACCAGCCAAGACCCCTTGCCCAGCATGGGAAGGAGTTGCTGTAGAGTCAGCATTTTGGCACAATGAGATAAGTATTCAGTGCGGACAAGTCGAGAATAGGCCTCCATTGATTTTCTTTTCTTGGAACAAGGAATAGTCTGGAATAAAATCCTTGGCCTTGTTCTGAAAGAGGAACCTTTTCTATAGCTTTCATTTGCATTAAGTTGGAGATTAGTTTCAAAGCCTCTGCCCTTTAATTTGGTGGCAGGTCTGGCATGCCTTTTCTTTTTGGCAATGTGTGAAAATGGAACCTGTATCCTCTGTCTATTATTTGCAGTGTCCATTTGTCTCTTGTAATACTGTGCCAATTTTCTGAGAATAAAGAAAGCTTTCCGCCCAAAGGTGCTTCTAATTGAGCCCTGGTTGGCGGAGTCAAAGCAAAGTCATTGAGTCTGTCCTTGTGCAGCAGTTGTAGGTCCTGCACTACCTCTCTGGTTGGGAGGCTGCCATTGACGTCCTCTGTAGGAGCCTCTAGCTTGCCTTCTACCTCTGGCATGCCTGTTCCTGCCTCTCTGAAATCTTTCTGTGTCCGGAAAGGACCAATTCTTGGTAGGCCAATTTCTGCTGAATCTTGTTGGTTGGACTTGTTGAAAATCTTTGACTGTTTGTACAGATTTTGCCTTTTCCTCAAATTTCTTTAAGACTTCCTGAGCAGTGGAGCCAAATAACTTTTGCTTTTCCAGTGGAGCATCCAGAAGCTTAGCTTTAACATGGTCTGGCAGAGATTGTTCCTTCAGCCAAGCATGCCTACGTATGACTGCACCTGTCATAGCTGACCTACTTGAAGCTTCCAATGCATCATAACCACACTGTAAAAAATGGTTGCTAACCTGCTGGGAGTTATGTACCAGATCCTGAAGTGATTTGCGATCTAGGGGTTCAGGTGAAGACAGTTTCTTATGCAATTCATCTAACAAATACTCTTGGTACTGTATCATATGAAATTGACAATTTAATGCCCTCATAGAAAGAGTAGCAGAAGTATACACTTTTTTACCCCATCTCTCTAAAGCCCTGGACTCCCTTTCAGAGGGAAGTTGATTTTTAGAAGTGGCAGCTGCAACCCCTTTAGGGCCCTGGGAAATAGTTTCTGGATCAGCAGAGTGGGCCTTGTAAAGAAAAAGATGCGAGTCCGGGACCCTGTAGTACCTATCGGGTTTGACAGGGGCCGGAGGAAAAGTGTCAGGGATTATGCTAGACTCAGAGTACACATCATCAATGACATTCAAAACAGGAGGAATAGCCAAAGGTCTATGCTGAGGTAAATGCAGAAAAGTTCTTAATCTTTTCCTGGAATCAGAGAATTCCTGGCCCTGCCATTTGAAATGCTCTCTCATAGTGTGAAGGGTCTCCCCGAAGGATAGTTCTTCAGGAGGGGAGGCCGAGGGGATTGATTCCTCTGCATCAGAATCCTTGTAGGCCGAAAAAGCCTCCTCCTGGTAGTCCGAGAGAGCAGAGCCATCAGAGGCCTCCTCTGAGGAGTGGGGATCAGAGGGCTCAACCCTGGGCCTTTTGTCTAGAGGAGGTTGAGAGCCCCTGTCTGGATGGGGTTGAGAGCCCCTAATTAGGGAAATAAGGTCCTCTGCTAAAGTTAGAATCTGTGAACTTGTAGAGGGTCCCTGAGGAATAACCCTGGGAGGCATAGCTTTTGTATGTTTAGCAGCTTTAGCCCTGGTGAATGCCTTTATGGACATGGATGCAGGAGGCCTAGCTGCACCACGTGCTGGTGTAGTTTTGTCTAGAGGAATGGTGTTGGAAGTTTCCAAGACACCAGTTTCTGAAGGAAATTCAATAACCGACTCAGCAGGGGCCTCAGGGGCAGAGGTTGTCGGTAGAGCGGTTTCAGGGGTCGGAAGTACCAAAGACTCTGTTTCAGCCGAGACCGAAACACTCGCGGTAGGCCTGGCCGTGGTTTCAGCCGAAACCGCGGCCCGCGTGTGTCGGTCCTTGTCCTTCCGTTTCTTTGTTAAATGTGAAGTCGGAGTCTCCGACGGCATATTGTATGAAAAACTAGCCCCAAAAAATTCCTCTGCAAACTCCGCCCGACGTCTAAGAGTGCGTCGGTTGAAGGAAGCACAGGCTGAACAGGCCGAGACGTCGTGGTATGGGCCTAGGCATGGGAGGCAGTAAGAGTGGAAATCCTTATGAGGTATTTGTTTCCCACAAGTTAAGCAATTATTAACTTTATCTGACATCGGCTGAGGCAAGAAAGAGTCCCCAATGGGGTACTTAGCTTTTGAAGTCTTCGGTAGCTGAATTACAGGAGCTGGCCGACCGGCACTTGTGAACTGCTTCTGCTTCGGGCACCACGCGGCAAGAAAGACTGAGGAAGATGGCGTCGGCTGACGCTTTTATACCCCAGGTGCTCTGACGCCGGGGAAGGGGCGACATCAGCCGACACCGGACCCAGACTTTGGAATCCGGCCGACCGCAGGGCTGCCTGAGGCAGGACAACCCATATGTGATGACTGCAGATGCATCCTTGAAGGACATCTAGTGCGTATCACAGGTACGATGCTGCAATACCGTTTCTGATACAGGAGGAAGATGCCTGCAGTTTCTCCTGTATTCTAAACCCTTAGATTCCACTAAGTAGGATCTGGGCTCAGCACATATACCTCTCACTTGACCGATTCGATCAAATCCTTTTGCCGTTTGCATCCTCACTCTCTTTCCTTCTTTTAACAGACGAAGAAATCTACTCGTTTTATCATAGCTGAACTTCTGAGAATGCTTCTTAAAAGTTTGGCTTTGATTGCTCTTTTGTTTTTAGCATTAGGCACCAACAAACTAGAATGGATAGGCAAGGTTGTTCTGGTTTGCCTAGATAAAAGTCTCTGAGCAGGCAAGCCATGTAGATTATCATGGGGTATATTTCTGACTAAGTAAATTCAAGAAGATATCGGTACTGTCACGCTATGACCTCTCTAAAATTGCTTTGCACTCTGTACTGCACGTTCAACAAGGCCATCTGATTGTGGGTATTCAGGACTATGAGTAACATGGATACAGTCCCACTCTTTTGCAAACCTCTGAAACAATTGACTGGTAAACTGGGTACTGTTATCAGAAATCTTTGTGTGGACTACCATGGACTGAAAAATGATGTTTCATCTTAGTAATAACAGCACTGGACACTAGGTTAGGTAGCAAATAACACTAAGTAATGCTGACTGTTCCACTCAAATTATGTCAGTGGCTACTGCTGACCAAGGTAGTTCAGGAATATGGCTTGGGTGAAGAGGCTCTTTTCGCAAATGTGACTTTGAAGTGCTTTCTTCTTGTTCAGTATGCAACAGTACTAAGTCTTTCCGTAGAGAAGGCCAAAATACTAGTCCTCTCATCCTTCTTTTGGTAGAATCGGAACCTGGGTGGCCAGGATGCAAAATCTGAATGTATGCACTTTGTAAGGAAATCGTAACAATAACTTTGTGACCTTTGAAAATGATACCATCTTCCATCAGCATCTCATCTCTGTATGGAAAGTAGAGTTGCACTTCTGGCAGTACACAGGATTGCTTTGACAGCCATCCTACATTAAAGTGGTTGAGCTTTTGCACAACAGGATCAGTCTTTGTAAGATCCCTTAGCTCATCAAATCTCGTGGTAGAAAAACTATGCACTTCCATGACATCAAAGTTAAAATTCTCTGCATCAAGCTGTTCCATGATATTTCTGGGCAATCTGGATAAGGTATCAGCCAGATATAGAAGTTTGCCTTTTCTAGACTATTTTGAAATTGTACTTTTGTAATCTGAGCATCATTCTTTGTAGTCTTGCTGGAGCTGAATGCACAGGCTTCTTTACAATAGTGACTAGAGGTTGATGATCAGTTTCTATTTGAATTGCTTGGCCATAAATATAATCATAGAACTTTGAACATGCAAACAGAATTGCCAAAAGTTCCTTTTCAATTTGAGCATACTGCATCTCAGTTTGGGTAAGAGTTCTAGATGCACAGGCAACAGGTCTGCCTTGTTGAAGAATAACTGCATCAAGACTGAACTTTGAAACAGCATAGGAAAGAACTACTGATTTGTGGACATAATAGTACCTTAATGTAGGAAGGTTGACAATTTGCTGTTTGAGGTTGTCAAATACTCTCTAGTGTTGTTCTAACCATGACCAGGCAACATCTTTGCATGTCAGCTATCTTAAAAGTGCTGATAACTCATTAAAGTCAGGGATAAATTTGCCCTAATAATTAACCCTACCAAGAAAATGTTGTAAAGCTTGGATATTGTCTGGAGCTGGCATTTCAAGAATGCTTGTTTGGAAGAGTCTGGTCATAAGCCTGTACTGGTAAGTAAATGACCTACATAAGTAATTTCTGGTAATCTGAATTTACATTTCACAGGATTGAGCTTCATGCGCTCTGTCCAGAACCTTCCTGAGGTTTCTGCCTTGCGCTGCTTCACCATCACCTCCGACTAGTAAAGTCAACTATTATAGCACATGAATAGGCTGAAAAAATTTGCTCTATTGCATGCTGAAAGACTTCACTGATAAAATTTATTCCAAAAGACATCCTGAGGAATCTGTATCTACCAAATGGGGTACTGAATGTAGTCAGTAGTGAAGATTTGTGATCAAGCATTATTTGCCAAAATGAACTCTTTGCATCTAAGTAGCATATGGATCATAATGTCGAGTACAACATACTCAACACACTTTGATCAGTCATTCATGTAATCGAAACCTTAAAACCCTGAAAAATACAAAATTGAAAGATTTTGTTCGTCCCACACCTTCCCTATACTAACATGCAACACACACATACAACCAATGCATACAAACCCCTACACACTCACATCATTCAAACACTTAAACACCTACCACAAACACATCTACTTTTAAAACAAAGTGGGGGGGGCTTTGCCCCCCACACCACCCAATGTGGGAGGCTGTACCCCCCACACCCCCCTAACTAAATATACCAACTCTGAGATCGCTGTGCATTGGGGAAAGGGCAATTTCCCGGTAATCGCAAAGCGATTTCTTACACAAGCGATTACCGGGAAATTGCCCTTTCTCCAATGTACAGCGATCTCGGAGTTGGTATATTAAAGAAAGCAGCCTCTTACCTAGCCATTCCGAACAGTGTAGCGTGTTTACGTCACACGATACACTCACTAGCAAGGACGACCAAAACATTTCGGAACACCAAATTTTGACATTTGGAGTCTCTGATTACATGAACTTTCGATTAAAGTGTGTTGAATATGTTGTACTTCACATTTTGATCGTTAATGTAATATAGACCCTAGCATTTGGTATGAGGGGGGTAATCTCCTCCAATGTAGTCATAGGATGATGAGGTCTCTTTAATGCCTTGTTCAAGTCTCTTGGGTCAATGCGTATTCTGATTTCATCTGAATTTTTCTTGTGAGCAGCTACCATGGAAGACACCCAACCAGTTGATTCTGTTACTGGACAAATCACACCTTGCTGCACCATTTTGTCGAACTGGACCTTGACTTTGTCCTGCATAGCTATTGGAACTCATCTTGCTGGTCTGACCACTGGACTAACCTCTGCGTCTACTTTCAAGGAGTACACCACTGGAAGTTTGCCTAACTTGTCATCAAAAACATCAGAATACTCTGAGAAAATAGCATCAGTAAGGCTGGAACTGGGACATGTGCTTACATGATGTACTTCTTTGGTAAAGAAAGCAGTTTTATTTTCAAACTGTCTCTGAAACCTAATTAAGGACTGTACAGGTCTTTTGACTTCATAAAACTGCAAGCTGCAACTGTTCCCAGCCGAATAGCATGAAAGCAGTTTGAATCTCTTCGCCTCCATAATCAACAAGCTTTGCACAACTCGCCAAACTAAGTTGTTCACCAGCTCTCACTTTAGCAAATGTTTCTGCTGACTTTACAATACACTTTGAACCAGCGTCTACTTTGAGCTCTGCGGGTTTACCATTGATCAGGACAGTATAAGACACTTCATTCTTTGTGAACAAATCTACTGCATTAACCTTTTCACAGACCACTGATACACCATCTACATAGAAAGTAGGGTTGCAGCTTTCTATATGATCAGCTTGCTTTTTTGACTGACCTTTCTTAAAAACTGAATAAGGCTTGCCTGATTTACAAAACTTTTGAAAGTGGTTCCATTTTTTACACTCGTGCCATTGCTGACCAAATGCTGAGCACTTCTCTCATTTAGACTCATGGCTGGCTCCACAATTACGACAATTAAAAAGAAGTTATGTTCTTACCATAACATTCCATGTGAATTGTTCATCCCGCCTTTGTTCTTATGCATGGGTTCAGAGCCGACCCTCGGCTCCAAGTCAGCCACATCACAAGCTCTGCATCTAAGAGAAGCTCGAGGCCCAGTTCCCATCCCATGATCCCCTGCTGCTATCCCTCAGATCTAGTTTGCCGCTGCAACAGGTCGCGTCGACGAGAGAGCTAGGGCCTCTGACCCAGCTAAGCTAAGCAAAATGAATGCCCTTGTATGTGCATCTTTGTCAGAAAAAGCTGCTTGTATGAAAATATCATATTCCTGCTCAAATATTCTCCAATTCTCTGCTGTATTACGATAATACACAAGTGGACTAGGTATGCGAAATGCCTCTGCCATCTGAGCACAAAGTAGTGAAGGTGCTTGAAATTATGCACGAATATATACGCACACACATAAGTATGCCAAAACTTTATGCCAGAACTTGTAATTATGCTCAATAGCACAACACCCTCTCTGAAATAACTGCACTTTGCCAAATAAGTCTCCGTAGCACAAGAACACTTTAAAATCACTGTACTTTGTGAAACCACTCCTTATCAGTGTAACAAATACTTTGAAATGACTGTGCTTTGTAAATAAACTGTACACAATGGAAAAAGCTCAGAGTAAGAAACACTTTAAAATGAATGCACTTTGCAAATAACTGTACACACCACAAGAACCTTTCAAAATGGCTGTACTTTATGAAATAACTCTGTACAGTACAAGAAACACTGAAATGGCAGTACTCTGTGAATAAATGCACACAACACAAGAAACTTTTTGAAATGCCTGCACTTTGACTGCAGTTTGCAAAAGAAAAAAAGTTATGTCGTACCATAATGTTCCATCTGTATTGTTGATCCTCGTTCAGTCATTACACATGGGTAGCGGTTCCAACCTCGGAACCGAGCCGGCCATTTTCCAAGCTCGCGTCAGCTTCAAACTCTCGAGCTAAACTCTTACCCACAATCCCCCTCTCCCGATTACCTCAGATTGAGTTTGCAAGTCAAAGAAGGTAGAGTCTACCTCTGGTCAAATAACCTAAGAGAACCGGATGGTGAGATCCACTAGAAACCACAGAAGGGGGAAGGAGGGAGGGTCGTAATGACTGAACAAGGATCAACAATACAGATGGAACGTTATGGTAAGACATAACTTCTTTATCTGATATTGTTAATCCTTGTTCATTCCTTAAACATGGGACAGAGTCCCCAGTCACCTCTATTCCTGGGAGGCTCTCACGGAAGGACATTCCTGAGCACCATAGAACCGAAAGATGCTCTTCCCCTGGAGGCCAAATCCAATTTGTAATGATTGATGAAGGTATGAGGCGTAGCCCAAGTTGCAGCTGCACAGATGTCATGTAAAGAAGCTCTGGCATGGAAGGCAGCAGAAGTTGCCACTGACCTTGTTGAATGAGCTTTCATGGTAGTAGGCAACAAAATATTACGGTCTGTATAAATAAAGGTCACACAGTCCTTCAACCATCTAGCTAATGTGACCTTAGCAACAGCAGATCCTAATCTAGGTCCAAAAAATGCCCAAAATAACTGCTCAGATTTACGAAAAGGTTTAGTCCTGTTTAAGTAAAAATGGATTTGCCTGTGTATATCTAGGGTATGTAGGCAATACTCTCCTCTTGTTTGAATGAATGGGAAAGAAATCTGGCAATTCAATGGCTTAATGAATGGACATTTCAGAGATCACTTTAGGCAGAAATGACAGATTAGTTCTTAGAGACACTCTATCTCTATGAAAAATCAAGTATGGACTCTTGATACATAAAGCTTGAAGCTCAGAAATACGTCTGGCAGAAGTAATGGCGACCAAAAACAAGGTTTTCCATGACAAATACTTGAGGTCGCAAGAAGAAGCTGGTTTGAAAGGTGACACTGTCAGAGCTTGTAGAACTAATGATAAATCCCATGGTTGAATAGGTTCTCTAAAAGGTGGCTTCAGATGATTCACACCTTTTATGAAGGTCTTGCACAATTTATGGGACATAAGAGAGGAATCTTGGACACCCTCATGAAAATTAGAAATTGCAGCCAAATGAACTCTAATGGTGGAGGCCGATAGACCTGATTGAAACAGGTCAGCCAGACAGTCTAGTATTATCGACACTGGTGCTGAAAAGGGGTCTACTTGTTTATCTTTCAGCCAACAGGTAAATCTTTTCCACTTGCTCAGATAAGTAATTCTAGTAGAAGACTTATGAGAAGAAATGAGAATATCACATACTGGTACAGAAAGATCATTCTGCCTGGAAATCAAGGGAATTGGAGTAGCCAAGCTGTGAGCTTCAGGCTGTTCAAGTTAGGATGAATCAGGTTCTGTGGATGTGAGATCAACTCCGAGGTTGGATGGAGAATCCATGGTCGATCTAGTAGGTGAGGCCAAAGGAAGGGGAACCAAATCTGTCAAGGCCAATATGGTGCTATGAGGATCACCTTGCTCTTCAACCGAAGGGCTTTCTTCAGAAACTGGGGAATGACAGGAAAGGGTGGAAATGCGTAAAGAAGACCCGAGGGCCAATCATGGACTAGAGCGTCCCTGGGTGACTGTCCCGGAAGGGGAATCAGGAAGAAGTAGTTGCTGCATTTGTAGTTGGTTGGGGATGCAAAGAGGTCGCAGCAAGGACGGCCCCAGTGGTGGAAGATCTCCGCCACTATCAAGGAATTCAGGGACCACTCGTGAGGTTGAAGAATGCACCTGTTGAGTCTGTCTGCTATCACGTTGGAACTCCCGGGAATGTGCGTTGCTAGAAGAAAATGGTTGGTAGCCATCGCCCATTGCCATATCCTCATAGCCTCTTGACAAAGGGGGTAAGATTTGGTTCCACCTTGCTTGTTGATGTACCAGACCACCGCCATGTTGTCGGACCGAATCGCAATTGTCTCTGACTGAATCACAATTGTCCCAGGCGGCAGCAGGGGATGGAATGCTTGCAACACCAGAAGCACTGCTCTCACTCTAGAACATTTATATGCAGATGGGCCTCCAGTTCGGACCAATTGCCTTGGACTGTCTGTCCCTGACATAGCCCCCCCCCACCCCATCAGGGAGGCATCCGTGGTCACTGTGGCCTTGGGTTGCTGGGGGAAGAAGGGGCAAGACCATTGTGAGAGATTGTGTCATCCATCAATTTAAATTCTGTTTGCACCTGTGGGTTACTCGAATCATGGCTGAAAGAAGATGCTGAAAAGGATACCATTGGGTGAGCAGTAGCCATTGTAGAAGTCTCATGTGAAAGCTGGCCAGGGGAACAATGGTGATGGAGGCTGCCATAGAACCCAACAGCTGTAGAACCGAGTGAGCCGTGGATTTTTCCCTTGAAAGGATTGGAATTAGTTGCTTTATCCTTAGAATTCTGTGCTCTGGAAAAGCAGGTCTGCAGCTTTTTGTGTCCAAGATAACCCCTATGAATTCTGTTGACTGAGATGGGGTGAGATTGCATTTTTGCCAGTTTATAGTAATGCCTAGCCTTTGAGCAGTGAGGAGAGAGTATGCCAGGGCTTTTTCCAGTAGATGTCTAGTGGGGGCGGAAATGAGCCAGTTGTCTAGGTATGGAAACACCTGGAATCCTTGAAGTTGCAAGTGAGTTGTGACAACTACCATACACTTTGTGAACACTCTGGGGGCAGTAGAGAGTCCGAAGGGCAGTACTCTAAACTGGTAGTGATTGGCTCTCGCATGGAAGTGTAGAAATCTTCTTGATGGACTGTCCACCTTTATGTGGTAGTACGCATCTTGAAGATCCATAGATCACATCCAATAGCCTTTTTCCAAAAGCGGGAGGATAGACTGTATTGTGACCATCCAGAATTTTTGTACTCTCACAAACTTGTTCAATACACTGAGATCAAAATTGGTCTCCAGTCCCAGGTTTTCTTTGACACCAAAAACAGCCGAGTAGAATCCGGATCCTATCTGGTCTAGAGGGAATATTTGGAGGACTCTCTCTCTTAGCAGTTTTTCTATCTCTAGTGCTGCTTCTTTCCTTTGACTGGGTGGAACATTGGGAAACTTTTTCTGAAGGGATGGGACAAAAATCGAAGGGGATATGATAACCTCTGGTTATAATCTTTTGTACCCAAGAATTAGTGGTGATGGTTATCCAGGCAGAAGGGTACAAGGAGAAACGTCCCCCAACCACCTCCAGAGGAAAGGAGTTGGGCCATTCTTCAGGAGCGCTGGTAGGATTGACCAGGGAAAGAATCCCTGGAACCCTGGTTACACGGACCCCCTCTGCCCCAAAGGGAGTGTCTTCCCTGTGAGTTTCCCCCTCTGCCTCTGGGGGAGAACTCGGCCTGTGTGTCACGGAAAGGACCCTGAAATTTCTTGAACCATATCTTCCCACTCTTTTGGTTTCGGGAGAAAGCACGTTGAGGGGAAGAATAACGGACACCTATGGCAGAAAGGGTCTTACTGTCCTGTTCACATCTGGCCAGTGTGCTTTTAACTTTCACCCCAAATAACGAGGAGGCCTCAATGGGGGCATTAAGAAAGGAAGACTTAAAGGGTTCCGCGAAGTTGCACAAGCGCACCCAGGCGTGTCGTCTCAAGACCACAGCTGAACCCGCAGTTCTAGCTGCTCCTTCTGATGCATGAGATATCAACTGCATAGAGGAGTTAGATACAGATTCAATGGTGGCCAGCTGAGAGGCCACTTTGTCACGGACCTCATCAGACACGGCACCAGCCAAGGTTTCAGAGAGCTCAGAAACCAGACCCCTCTGAAGCCTGGTAAAATGTGCCATATAATCAGGGACCTGATAGCAAAGGTTGCTGAAGCAAAGGTGCGCTTCCCTATCCTGTCCAGGGCTCAGGACTCTGTTAGGCGGATGGACAGTCTGGCTTTCTTCTTCTGCCATATCCTTTTTTGTTGCGGCCGCCACCACCAAAGCATCCGCAAGAATACCTTTGGACCAATGGGGATCTGAAACAAGAGGGGACAAGATCTTATCTGGCCTCTGGGGAATAGCTTCGATGGTATCAGGAGCCTTCCAAGCACGCTGCACGATGAGCTGGACAAGTTCATCGGCAGGTGGAGTAACCCAGGAGGTAGGGGGCCGGACGCGAAAGGCCTGCAGGAACACAGATCCCTCAGAGGACGGATTAGAGGACTGCCAGTCACCTCTCTGTTGCAGGATTTCGAGGATATCACCAAAGGATACCTCAGAGGGTGACCGAGGGGATCCTTCCCCCTCATCGAAATCTGTCTCTTCGGTGAGGGACTCCTCTATGGAGTCCATGTGCTTCTTCTTACACAAACTTTTCCGGTAGACCTCCTCAGTGGGAGAAGCTGGAAAAGACAGCAGAAAAGGGATTCCTGAGGGAATATTTCCTGCGGCCCCTACACCCAGTGTCCGCTAGGTGCGACTTGTGAAACCAGTGTACCAGAGGAGGGCGGAGGTATAGACAGTCCGGAATCGCCAGCAGCAGCTGAAGCCTTCTCCATCAGTTGGAAGGCTGGTCCACCCGAAGAGGAGTGCATGTCTAGTACAGGGGTCACCCCTCCCCTAAGTGGCTCAGCCTGCCAATCCCGGAGTCCCCAGATGGCAGTGGAGCAGCAAACTATGTGTGTCACAACTGACATCCTGGATCATAGGAAAACTTTCCTGCCACGAAGGCAACTGAGATCCATAAAGGGAACCGCAGAAGGGAAAGACTGTGCTATATCCATGGACTTCAAAGGCAATGAAGGAGGAGAAAAAGAAGGGGTCTTTGGAGATGGGTGATCACCTCCCAAGGAAGGATAGTTCCTGAGGGGTGGGATACCTCTGGCCAAGAGTATCTGGTCCACAAGACGCAACACATCATGCTCAGAAAGGCTTCTAGTGGACCTCATGGAGACTGAGGGAGAAACAGGCCTGTCCACAGAAGAGGCAGACTCGGTGCCCATCTCATCTGACCGCACAGAGGACAACGGTGCTGAGAGAGACCGGACTACTGTTGTCTGCACCGAAGAAGTCATTGGTGCCGACGTCATGGTCTGCACCGACACAGGGATCGGTGCCGAAG